>NW_027207429.1:300000-405000 GCF_963455315.2 Globicephala melas | reverse complement strand
GGACCCTAAACCGTCCCCGTCCCCTAACCCTAACCCTAGCCCGAAGCCTAACCCTAACCCTTCCCCGAAGCCTGACCCTCAGCCCGTCCCCTAATCCTAACCCGTAGGCTGACACTAACCCGCGCCCTCACACGTACGCTCCCCCTAGAGCGTTGTCGTACCCTCACCTGGACCCTAAACCGTCCCCGTCCCCTAACCCTAACCCTAGCCCGAAGCCTAACCCTAACCCTTCCCCGAAGCCTGACCCTCAGCCGTCCCCCTAATCCTAACCCGTACGCTGACACTAACCCGCGCCCTCACACGTACGCTCCCCCTAGAGCGTTGTCGTACCCTCAACCTGGACCCTAAACCGTCCCCGTCCCCTAACCCCTAACCCTAGCCCGAAGCCTAACCCTAACCCTTCCCCGAAGCCTGACCCTCAGCCGTCCCCTAATCCTAACCCGTACGCTGACACTAACCTGCGCCCTCACACTGTACGCTCCCCCTAGAGCGTTGTCGTACCCTCACCTGGACCCTAAACCGTCCCCGTCCCCTAACCCTAACCCTAGCCCGAACCCTAAACCCTAACCCTTCCCCGAAGCCTGACCCTCAGCCGTCCCCTAATCCTAACCCGTACGCTGACAGTAACCCGCGCCCCTCACACGTACGCTCCCCCTAGAGCGTTGTCGTACCCTCACCTGGACCCTAAACCGTCCCCGTCCCCTAACCCTAACCCTAGCCCGAAGCCTAACCCTAACCCTTCCCCGAAGCCTGACCCTCAGCCGTCCCCCTAATCCTAACCCGTACGCTGACACTAACCCGCGCCCCTCACACGTACGCTCCTCCCTAGAGCGTTGTCGTACCCTCACCTGGACCCCTAAACCGTCCCCGTCCCCTAACCCTAACCCTAGCCCGAAGCCTAACCCTAACCCTTCCCCGAAGCCTGACCCTCAGCCGTCCCCTAATCCTAACCCGTACGCTGACACTAACCCGCGCCCTCACACGTACGCTCACCCCTAGAGCGTTGTCGTACCCTCACCTGGACCCTAAACCGTCCCCGTCCCCTAACCCTAACCCTAGCCCGAAGCCTAACCCTAACCCTTCCCCGAAGCCTGACCCTCAGCCGTCCCCTAATCCTAACCCGTACGCTGACACTAACCCGCGCCCTCACACGTACGCTCCCCCTAGAGCGTTGTCGTACCCTCACCTGGACCCTAAACCGTCCCCGTCCCCTAACCCTAACCCTAGCCCGAAGCCTAACCCTAACCCTTCCCCGAAGCCTGACCCTCAGCCGTCCCCTAATCCTAACCCGTACGCTGACACTAACCCGCGCCCTCACACGTACGCTCCCCCTAGAGCGTTGTCGTACCCTCACCTGGACCCTAAACCGTCCCCGTCCCCTAACCCCTAACCCTAGCCCGAAGCCTAACCCTAACCCTTCCCCGAAGCCTGACCCTCAGCCGTCCCCTAATCCTAACCCGTACGCTGACACTAACCCGCGCCCTCACACGTACGCTCCCCCTAGAGCGTTGTCGTACCCTCACCTGGACCCTAAACCGTCCCCGTCCCCTAACCCTAACCCTAGCCCGAAAGCCTAACCCTAACCCTTCCCCGAAGCCTGACCCTCAGCCGTCCCCTAATCCTAACCCGTACGCTGACACTAACCCGCGCCCTCACACGTACGCTCCCCCTAGAGCGTTGTCGTACCCTCACCTGGACCCTAAACCGTCCCCGTCCCCTAACCCTAACCCTAGCCCGAAGCCTAACCCTAACCCTTCCCCGAAGCCTGACCCTCAGCCGTCCCCTAATCCTAACCCGTACGCTGACACTAACCCGCGCCCTCACACGTACGCTCCTCCCTAGAGCGTTGTCGTACCCTCACCTGGACCCTAAACCGTCCCCGTCCCCTAACCCTAACCCTAGCCCGAAGCCTAACCCTAACCCTTCCCCGAAGCCTGACCCTCAGCCGTCCCCTAATCCTAACCCGTACGCTGACACTAACCCGCGCCCTCACACGTACGCTCCCCCTAGAGCGTTGTCGTACCCTCACCTGGACCCTAAACCGTCCCCGTCCCCTAACCCTAACCCTAGCCCGAAGCCTAACCCTAACCCTTCCCCGAAGCCTGACCCTCAGCCGTCCCCTAATCCTAACCCGTACGCCTGACACTAACCCGCGCCCTCACACGTACGCTCCCCCTAGAGCGTTGTCGTACCCTCACCTGGACCCTAAACCGTCCCCGTCCCCTAACCCTAACCCTAGCCCGAAGCCTAACCCTAACCCTTTCCCCGAAGCCTGACCCTCAGCCGTCCCCTAATCCTAACCCGTACGCCTGACACTAACCCGCGCCCTCACACGTACGCTCCCCCCTAGAGCGTTGTCGTACCCTCACCTGGACCCTAAACCGTCCCCGTCCCCTAACCCTAACCCTAGCCCGAAGCCCTAACCCTAACCCTTCCCCGAAGCCTGACCCTCAGCCGTCCCCTAATCCTAACCCGTACGCTGACACTAACCCGCGCCCTCACACGTACGCTCCCCCTAGAGCGTTGTCGTACCCTCACCTGGACCCTAAACCGTCCCCGTCCCCTAACCCTAACCCTAGCCCGAAGCCTAACCCTAACCCTTCCCCGAAGCCTGACCCTCAGCCGTCCCCTAATCCTAACCCGTACGCTGACACTAACCCGCGCCCTCACACGTACGCTCCCCCTAGAGCGTTGTCGTACACTCACCTGGACCCTAAACCGTCCCCGTCCCCTAACCCTAACCCTAGCCCGAAGCCTAACCCTAACCCTTCCCCGAAGCCTGACCCTCAGCCGTCCCCTAATCCTAACCCGTACGCTGACACTAACCCGCGCCCTCACACGTACGCTCCCCCTAGAGCGTTGTCGTACCCTCACCGTGGACCCTAAACCGTCCCCGTCCCCTAACCCTAACCCTAGCCCGAAAGCCTAACCCTAACCCTTCCCCGAAGCCTGACCCTCAGCCGTCCCCTAATCCTAACCCGTACGCTGACACTAACCCGCGCCCTCACACGTACGCTCCCCCTAGAGCGTTGTCGTACCCTCACCTGGAACCCTAAACCGTCCCCGTCCCCTAACCCTAACCCTAGCCCGAAGCCTAACCCTAACCCTTCCCCGAAGCCTGACCCTCAGCCGTCCCCTAATCCTAACCCGTACGCTGACACTAACCCGCGCCCTCACACGTACGCTCCCCCTAGAGCGTTGTCGTACCCCTCACCTGGACCCTAAACCGTCCCCGTCCCCTAACCCTAACCCTAGCCCGAAGCCTAACCCTAACCCTTCCCCGAAGCCTGACCCTCAGCCGTCCCCTAATCCTAACCCGTACGCTGACACTAACCCGCGCCCTCACACGTACGCTCCCCCTAGAGCGTTGTCGTACCCTCACACTGGACCCTAAAGCCGTCCCCGTCCCTCCCTAACCCTAACCCTAGCCCGAAGCCTAACCCTAACCCTTCCCCGAAGCCTGACCCTCAGCCGTCCCCTAATCCTAACCCGTACGCTGACACTAACCCGCGCCCTCACACGTACGCTCCCCCAGAGCGTTGTCGTACCCTCACCTGGACCCTAAAGCCGTCCCCGTCCCCTAACCCTAACCCTAGCCCGAAGCCCTAACCCTAACCCTTCCCCGAAGCCTGACCCTCAGCCGTCCCCTAATCCTAACCCGTACGCTGACACTAACCCGCGCCCTCACACGTACGCTCCCCCTAGAGCGTTGTCGTACCCTCACCTGGACCCTAAACCGTCCCCGTCCCCTAACCCTAACCCTAGCCCGAAGCCTAACCCTAACCCTTCCCCGAAGCCTGACCCTCAGCCGTCCCCTAATCCTAACCCGTACGCTGACACTAACCCGCGCCCTCACACGTACGCTCCCCCTAGAGCGTTGTCGTACCCTCACCTGGACCCTAAACCGTCCCCGTCCCCTAACCCTAACCCTAGCCCGAAGCCTAACCCTAACCCTTCCCCGAAGCCTGACCCTCAGCCGTCCCCTAATCCTAACCCGTACGCTGACACTAACCCGCGCCCTCACACGTACGCTCCCCCTAGAGCGTTGTCGTACCCTCACCTGGACCCTAAACCGTCCCCGTCCCCTAACCCTAACCCTAGCCCGAAGCCTAACCCTAACCCTTCCCCGAAGTCCTGACCCTCAGCCGTCCCCTAATCCTAACCCGTACGCTGACACTAACCCGCGCCCTCACACGTACGCTCCCCCTAGAGTCGTTGTCGTACCCTCACCTGGACCCTAAACCGTCCCCGTCCCCTAACCCCTAACCCTAGCCCGAACGCCTAAACCCTAACCCTTCCCCGAAGCCTGACCCTCAGCCGTCCCCTAATCCTAACCCGTACGCTGACACTAACCCGCGCCCTCACACGTACGCTCCCCCTAGAGCGTTGTCGTACCCTCACCTGGACCCTAAACCGTCCCCGTCCCCTAACCCTAACCCTAGCCCGAAGCCTAACCCTAACCCTTTCCCCGAAGCCTGACCCTCAGCCGTCCCCTAATCCTAACCCGTACGCTGACACTAACCCGCGCCCTCACACGTACGCTCCCCCTAGAGCGTTGTCGTACCCCGTACCCTCACCTGGACCCTAAACCGTCCCCGTCCCCCTAACCCTAACCTAGCCCGAAGCCTAACCCTAACCCTTCCCCGAAGCCTGACCCTCAGCCGTCCCCTAATCCTAACCCGTACGCTGACACTAACCCGCGCCCTCACACGTACGCTCCTCCTAGAGCGTTGTCGTACCCTCACCTGGACCCTAAACCGTCCCCGTCCCCTAACCCTAACCCTAGCCCGAACCCTAACCCTAACCCTTCCCCGAAGCCTGACCCTCAGCCGTCCCCTAATCCTAACCCGTACGCTGACACTAACCCGCGCCCTCACACGTACGCTCCCCCTAGAGCGTTGTCGTACCCTCACCTGGACCCTAAACCGTCCCCGTTCCCCTAACCCTAACCCTAGCCCGAAGCCTAACCCTAACCCTTCCCCGAAGCCTGACCCTCAGCCGTCCCCTAATCCTAACCCGTACGCCGACACTAACCCGCGCCCTCACACGTACGCTCCCCCTAGAGCGTTGTCGTACCCTCACCTGGACCCTAAACCGTCCCCGTCCCCTAACCCTAACCCTAGCCCGAAGCCTAACCCTAACCCTTCCCCGAAGCCTGACCCTCAGCCGTCCCCTAATCCTAACCCGTACGCCTGACACTAACCCGCGCCCTCACACGTACGCTCCCCCTAGAGCGTTGTCGTACCCTCACCTGGACCCTAAACCGTCCCCGTCCCCTAACCCTAACCCTAGCCCGAAGCCTAACCCTAACCCTTCCCCGAAGCCTGACCCTCAGCCGTCCCCTAATCCTAACCCGTACGCTGACACTAACCCGCGCCCTCACACGTACGCTCCCCCTAGAGCGTTGTCGTACCCTCACCTGGACCCTAAACCGTCCCCGTCCCCTAACCCTAACCCTAGCCCGAAGCCTAACCCTAACCCTTCCCCGAAGCCTGACCCTCAGCCGTCCCCTAATCCTAACCCGTACGCTGACACTAACCCGCGCCCTCACACGTACGCTCCCCCTAGAGCGTTGTCGTACACTCACCTGGACCCTAAACCGTCCCCGTCCCCTAACCCTAACCCTAGCCCGAAGCCTAACCCTAACCCTTCCCCGAAGCCTGACCCTCAGCCGTCCCCTAATCCTAACCCGTACGCCGACACTAACCCGCGCCCTCACACGTACGCTCCCCTTAGAGCGTTGTCGTACCCTCACGTGGACCCTAAACCGTCCCCGTCCCCTAACCCTAACCCTAGCCCGAAGCCTAACCCTAACCCTTCCCCGAAGCCTGACCCTCAGCCGTCCCCTAATCCTAACCCGTACGCTGACACTAACCCGCGCCCTCACACGTACGCTCCCCCTAGAGCGTTGTCGTACCCTCACCTGGACCCTAAACCGTCCCCGTCCCCTAACCCTAACCCTAGCCCGAAGCCTAACCCTAACCCTTCCCCGAAGCCTGACCCTCAGCCGTCCCCTAATCCTAACCCGTACGCTGACACTAACCCGCGCCCTCACACGTACGCTCCCCCTAGAGCGTTGTCGTACCCTCACCTGGACCCTAAACCGTCCCCGTCCCCTAACCCTAACCCTAGCCCGAAGCCTAACCCTAACCCTTCCCCGAAGCCTGACCCTCAGCCGTCCCCTAATCCTAACCCGTACGCTGACACTAACCGCGCCCTCACACGTACGCTCCCCCTAGAGCGTTGTCGTACCCTCACCTGGACCCTAAACCGTCCCCGTCCCCTAACCCTAACCCTAGCCCGAAGCCTAACCCTAACCCTTCCCCGAAGCCTGACCCTCAGCCGTCCCCTAATCCTAACCCGTACGCTGACACTAACCCGCGCCCTCACACGTACGCTCCCCCTAGAGCGTTGTCGTACCCTCACCTGGACCCTAAACCGTCCCCGTCCCCTAACCCTTACCCTAGCCC
The DNA here is from genome assembly GCF_963455315.2 of Globicephala melas. Lineage (NCBI taxonomy): Eukaryota > Metazoa > Chordata > Mammalia > Artiodactyla > Delphinidae > Globicephala > Globicephala melas. The sequence goes on along the minus strand of NW_027207429.1, from coordinate 398,530 downwards.
GAACCCTAACCCTAACACTTCCCCGAAGCCTGACCCTCAGCCGTCCCCTAATCCTAACCCGTACGCTGACACTAACCCGCGCCGTCACACGTACGCTCCCCCTAGAGCGTTGTCGTACCCTCACCTGGACCCTAAACCGTACCCGTCCCCTAACCCTAACCCTAGCCCGAACCCTAACCCTAACCCTTCCCCGAAGCCTGACCCTCAGCCGTCCCCTAATCCTAACCCGTACGCTGACACTAACCCGCGCCCTCACACGTACGCTCCCCCTAGAGCGTTGTCGTACCCTCACCTGGACCCTAAACCGTCCCCGTCCCCTAACCCTAACCCTAGCCCGAACCCTAACCCTAACCCTTCCCCGAAGCCTGACCCTCAGCCGTCCCCTAATCCTAACCCGTACGCTGACACTAACCCGCGCCCTCACACGTACGCTCCCCCTAGAGCGTTGTCGTACCCTCACCTGGACCCTAAACCGTCCCCGTCCCCTAACCCTAACCCTAGCCCGAACCCTAACCCTAACCCTTCCCCGAAGCCTGACCCTCAGCCGTCCCCTAATCCTAACCCGTACGCTGACACTAACCCGCGCCCTCACACGTACGCTCCCCCTAGAGCGTTGTCGTACCCTCACCTGGACCCTAAACCGTCCCCGTCCCCTAACCCTAACCCTAGCCCGAACCCTAACCCTAACCCTTCCCCGAAGCCTGACCCTCAGCCGTCCCCTAATCCTAACCCGTACGCTGACACTAACCCGCGCCCTCACACGTACGCTCCCCCTAGAGCGTTGTCGTACCCTCACCTGGACCCTAAACCGTCCCCGTCCCCTAACCCTAACCCTAGCCCGAACCTTAACCCTAACCCTTCCCCGAAGCCTGACCCTCAGCCGTCCCCTAATCCTAACCCGTACGCTGACACTAACCCGCGCCCTCACACGTACGCTCCCCCTAGAGCGTTGTCGTACCCTCACCTGGACCCTAAACCGTCCCCGTCCCCTAACCCTAACCCTAGCCTGAAGCCTAACCCTAACCCTTCCCCGAAGCCTGACCCTCAGCCGTCCCCTAATCCTAACCCGTACGCTGACACTAACCCGCGCCCTCACACGTACGCTCCCCCTAGAGCGTTGTCGTACCCTCACCTGGACCCTAAACCGTCCCCGTCCCCTAACCCTAACCCTAGCCCGAAGCCTAACCCTAACCCTTCCCCGAAGCCTGACCCTCAGCCGTCCCCTAATCCTAACCCGTACGCTGACACTAACCCGCGCCCTCACACGTACGCTCCCCCTAGAGCGTTGCCGTACACTCACCTGGACCCTAAACCGTCCCCGTCCCCTAACCCTAACCCTAGCCCGAAGCCTAACCCTAACCCTTCCCCGAAGCCTGACCCTCAGCCGTCCCCTAATCCTAACCCGTACGCCGACACTAACCCGCGCCCTCACACGTACGCTCCCCCTAGAGCGTTGTCGTACCCTCACGTGGACCCTAAACCGTCCCCGTCCCCTAACCCTAACCCTAGCCCGAAGCCTAACCCTAACCCTTCCCCGAAGCCTGACCCTCAGCCGTCCCCTAATCCTAACCCGTACGCTGACACTAACCCGCGCCCTCACACGTACGCTCCCCCTAGAGCGTTGTCGTACCCTCACCTGGACCCTAAACCGTCCCCGTCCCCTAACCCTAACCCTAGCCCGAAGCCTAACCCTAACCCTTCCCCGAAGCCTGACCCTCAGCCGTCCCCTAATCCTAACCCGTACGCTGACACTAACCCGCGCCCTCACACGTACGCTCCCCCTAGAGCGTTGTCGTACCCTCACCTGGACCCTAAACCGTCCCCGTCCCCTAACCCTAACCCTAGCCCGAAGCCTAACCCTAACCCTTCCCCGAAGCCTGACCCTCAGCCGTCCCCTAATCCTAACCCGTACGCTGACACTAACCCGCGCCCTCACACGTACGCTCCCCCTAGAGCGTTGTCGTACCCTCACCTGGACCCTAAACCGTCCCCGTCCCCTAACCCTAACCCTAGCCCGAAGCCTAACCCTAACCCTTCCCCGAAGCCTGACCCTCAGCCGTCCCCTAATCCTAACCCGTACGCCGACACTAACCCGCGCCCTCACACGTACGCTCCCCCTAGAGCGTTGTCGTACCCTCACCTGGACCCTAAACCGTCCCCGTCCCCTAACCCTAACCCTAGCCCGAACCCTAACCCTAACACTTCCCCGAAGCCTGACCCTCAGCCGTCCCCTAATCCTAACCCGTACGCTGACACTAACCCGCGCCGTCACACGTACGCTCCCCCTAGAGCGTTGTCGTACCCTCACCTGGACCCTAAACCGTCCCCGTCCCCTAACCCTAACCCTAGCCCGAACCCTAACCCTAACCCTTCCCCGAAGCCTGACCCTCAGCCGTCCCCTAATCCTAACCCGTACGCTGACACTAACCCGCGCCCTCACACGTACGCTCCCCCTAGAGCGTTGTCGTACCCTCACCTGGACCCTAAACCGTCCCCGTCCCCTAACCCTAACCCTAGCCCGAACCCTAACCCTAACCCTTCCCCGAAGCCTGACCCTCAGCCGTCCCCTAATCCTAACCCGTACGCTGACACTAACCCGCGCCCTCACACGTACGCTCCCCCTAGAGCGTTGTCGTACCCTCACCTGGACCCTAAACCGTCCCCGTCCCCTAACCCTAACCCTAGCCCGAACCCTAACCCTAACCCTTCCCCGAAGCCTGACCCTCAGCCGTCCCCTAATCCTAACCCGTACGCTGACACTAACCCGCGCCCTCACACGTACGCTCCCCCTAGAGCGTTGTCGTACCCTCACCTGGACCCTAAACCGTCCCCGTCCCCTAACCCTAACCCTAGCCCGAACCCTAACCCTAACCCTTCCCCGAAGCCTGACCCTCAGCCGTCCCCTAATCCTAACCCGTACGCTGACACTAACCCGCGCCCTCACACGTACGCTCCCCCTAGAGCGTTGTCGTACCCTCACCTGGACCCTAAACCGTCCCCGTCCCCTAACCCTAACCCTAGCCCGAACCTTAACCCTAACCCTTCCCCGAAGCCTGACCCTCAGCCGTCCCCTAATCCTAACCCGTACGCTGACACTAACCCGCGCCCTCACACGTACGCTCCCCCTAGAGCGTTGTCGTACCCTCACCTGGACCCTAAACCGTCCCCGTCCCCTAACCCTAACCCTAGCCTGAAGCCTAACCCTAACCCTTCCCCGAAGCCTGACCCTCAGCCGTCCCCTAATCCTAACCCGTACGCTGACACTAACCCGCGCCCTCACACGTACGCTCCCCGTAGAGCGTTGTCGTACCCTCACCTGGACCCTAAACCGTCCCCGTCCCCTAACCCTAACCCTAGCCCGAAGCCTAACCCTAACCCTTCCCCGAAGCCTGACCCTCAGCCGTCCCCTAATCCTAACCCGTACGCCAAAACTAACCCGCGCCCTCACACGTACGCTCCCCCTAGAGCGTTGTCGTACCCTCACCTGGACCCTAAACCGTCCCCGTCCCCTAACCCTAACCCTAGCCCGAAGCCTAACCCTAACCCTTCCCCGAAGCCTGACCCTCAGCTGTCCCCTAATACTAACCCGTACGCTGACACTAACCCGCGCCCTCACACGTACGCTCCCCCTAGAGCGTTGTCGTACCCTCACCTGGACCCTAAACCGTCCCCGTCCCCTAACCCTAACCCTAGCCCGAACCCTAAACCTAACCCTTCCCCGAAGCCTGACCCTCACCCGTCCCCTAATCCTAACCCGTACGCTGACACTAACCCGCGCCCTCACACGTACGCTCCCCCTAGGGCGTTGTCGTACCCTCACCTGGACCCTAAACCGTCCCCGTCCCCTAACCCTAACCCTAGCCCGAACCCTAACCCTAACCCTTCCCCGAAGCCTGACCCTCAGCCGTCCCCTAATCCTAACCTGTACGCTGACACTAACCCGCGCCCTCACACGTACGCTCCCCCTAGAGCGTTGTACCCTCACCTGGACCCTAAACCGTCCCCGTCCCCTAACCCTAACCCTAGCCCGAAGCCTAACCCTAACCCTTCCCCGAAGCCTGACACTCAGCCGTCCCCTAATCCTAACCCGTACGCTGACACTAACCCGCGCCCTCACACGTACGCTCCCCCTAGAGTGTTGTCGTACCCTCACCTGGACCCTAAACTGTCCCCGTGCCCTATCCCTAACCCTAGCCCGAACCCTAACCCTAACCCTTCCCCGAAGCCTGACCCTCAGCCGTCCCCTAATCCTGACCCGTACGCTGACACTAACCCGCGCCCTCACACGTACGCTCCCCCTAGAGCGTTGTCGTACCCTCACCTGGACCCTAAACCGTCCCCGTCCCCTAACCCTAACCCTAGCCCGAAGCCTAACCCTAACCCTTCCCCGAAGCCTGACCCTCAGCCGTCCCCTAATCCTAACCCGTACGCTGACACTAACCCGTGCCCTCACACGTACGCTCCCCCTAGAGCGTTGTCGTACCCTCACCTGGACCCTAAGCCGTCCCCGTCCCCTAACCCTAACCCTAGCCCGAAGCCTAACCCTAACCCTTCCCCGAAGCCTGACCCTCAGCCGTCCCCTAATCCTAACCCGTACGCTGACACTAACCCGCGCCCTCACACGTACGCTCCCCCTAGAGCGTTGTCGTACCCTCACCTGGACCCTAAACCGTCCCCGTCCCCTAACCCTAACCCTAGCCCGAACCCTAACCCTAACCCTTCCCCGAAGCCTGACCCTCAGCCGTCCCCTAATCCTAACCCGTACGCTGACATTAACCCGCGCCCTCACACGTACGCTCCCCCTAGAGCGTTGTCGTACACTCACCTGGACCCTAAACCGTCCCCGTCCCCTAACCCTAACCCTAGCCCGAAGCCTAACCCTAACCCTTCCCCGAAGCCTGACCCTCAGCCGTCCCCTAATCCTAACCCGTACGCCGACACTAACCCGCGCCCTCACACGTACGCTCCCCCTAGAGCGTTGTCGTACCCTCACGTGGACCCTAAACCGTCCCCGTCCCCTAACCCTAACCCTAGCCCGAAGCCTAACCCTAACCCTTCCCCGAAGCCTGACCCTCAGCCGTCCCCTAATCCTAACCCGTACGCTGACACTAACCCGCGCCCTCACACGTACGCTCCCCCTAGAGCGTTGTCGTACCCTCACCTGGACCCTAAACCGTCCCCGTCCCCTAACCCTAACCCTAGCCCGAAGCCTAACCCTAACCCTTCCCCGAAGCCTGACCCTCAGCCGTCCCCTAATCCTAACCCGTACGCTGACATTAACCCGCGCCCTCACACGTACGCTCCCCCTAGAGCGTTGTCGTACACTCACCTGGACCCTAAACCGTCCCCGTCCCCTAACCCTAACCCTAGCCCGAAGCCTAACCCTAACCCTTCCCCGAAGCCTGACCCTCAGCCGTCCCCTAATCCTAACCCGTACGCCGACACTAACCCGCGCCCTCACACGTACGCTCCCCCTAGAGCGTTGTCGTACCCTCACGTGGACCCTAAACCGTCCCCGTCCCCTAACCCTAACCCTAGCCCGAAGCCTAACCCTAACCCTTCCCCGAAGCCTGACCCTCAGCCGTCCCCTAATCCTAACCCGTACGCTGACACTAACCCGCGCCCTCACACGTACGCTCCCCCTAGAGCGTTGTCGTACCCTCACCTGGACCCTAAACCGTCCCCGTCCCCTAACCCTAACCCTAGCCCGAAGCCTAACCCTAACCCTTCCCCGAAGCCTGACCCTCAGCCGTCCCCTAATCCTAACCCGTACGCTGACATTAACCCGCGCCTTCACACGTACGCTCCCCCTAGAGCGTTGTCGTACACTCACCTGGACCCTAAACCGTCCCCGTCCCCTAACCCTAACCCTAGCCCGAAGCCTAACCCTAACCCTTCCCCGAAGCCTGACCCTCAGCCGTCCCCTAATCCTAACCCGTACGCCGACACTAACCCGCGCCCTCACACGTACGCTCCCCCTAGAGCGTTGTCGTACCCTCACGTGGACCCTAAACCGTCCCCGTCCCCTAACCCTAACCCTAGCCCGAAGCCTAACCCTAACCCTTCCCAAAAGCCTGACCCTCAGCCGTCCCCTAATCCTAACCCGTACGCTGACACTAACCCGCGCCCTCACACGTACGCTCCCCCTAGAGCGTTGTCGTACCCTCACCTGGACCCTAAACCGTCCCCGTCCCCTAACCCTAACCCTAGCCCGAAGCCTAACCCTAACCCTTCCCCGAAGCCTGACCCTCAGCCGTCCCCTAATCCTAACCCGTACGCTGACACTAACCCGCGCCCTCACACGTACGCTCCCCCTAGAGCGTTGTCGTACCCTCACCTGGACCCTAAACCGTCCCCGTCCCCTAACCCTAACCCTAGCCCGAAGCCTAACCCTAACCCTTCCCCGAAGCCTGACCCTCAGCCGTCCCCTAATCCTAACCCGTACGCTGACACTAACCCGCGCCCTCACACGTACGCTCCCCCTAGAGCGTTGTCGTACCCTCACCTGGACCCTAAACCGTCCCCGTCCCCTAACCCTAACCCTAGCCCGAAGCCTAACCCTAACCCTTCCCCGAAGCCTGACCCTCAGCCGTCCCCTAATCCTAACCCGTACGCTGACACTAACCCGCGCCCTCACACGTACGCTCCCCCTAGAGCGTTGTCGTACCCTCACCTGGACCCTAAACCGTCCCCGTCCCCTAACCCTAACCCTAGCCCGAACCCTAACCCTAACACTTCCCCGAAGCCTGACCCTCAGCCGTCCCCTAATCCTAACCCGTACGCTGACACTAACCCGCGCCGTCACACGTACGCTCCCCCTAGAGCGTTGTCGTACCCTCACCTGGACCCTAAACCGTCCCCGTCCCCTAACCCTAACCCTAGCCCGAACCCTAACCCTAACCCTTCCCCGAAGCCTGACCCTCAGCCGTCCCCTAATCCTAACCCGTACGCTGACACTAACCCGCGCCCTCACACGTACGCTCCCCCTAGAGCGTTGTCGTACCCTCACCTGGACCCTAAACCGTCCCCGTCCCCTAACCCTAACCCTAGCCCGAACCCTAACCCTAACCCTTCCCCGAAGCCTGACCCTCAGCCGTCCCCTAATCCTAACCCGTACGCTGACACTAACCCGCGCCCTCACACGTACGCTCCCCCTAGAGCGTTGTCGTACCCTCACCTGGACCCTAAACCGTCCCCGTCCCCTAACCCTAACCCTAGCCCGAACCCTAACCCTAACCCTTCCCCGAAGCCTGACCCTCAGCCGTCCCCTAATCCTAACCCGTACGCTGACACTAAACCGCGCCCTCACACGTACGCTCCCCCTAGAGCGTTGTCGTACCCTCACCTGGACCCTAAACCGTCCCCGTCCCCTAACCCTAACCCTAGCCCGAACCCTAACCCTAACCCTTCCCCGAAGCCTGACCCTCAGCCGTCCCCTAATCCTAACCCGTACGCTGACACTAACCCGCGCCCTCACACGTACGCTCCCCCTAGAGCGTTGTCGTACCCTCACCTGGACCCTAAACCGTCCCCGTCCCCTAACCCTAACCCTAGCCCGAACCTTAACCCTAACCCTTCCCCGAAGCCTGACCCTCAGCCGTCCCCTAATCCTAACCCGTACGCTGACACTAACCCGCGCCCTCACACGTACGCTCCCCCTAGAGCGTTGTCGTACCCTCACCTGGACCCTAAACCGTCCCCGTCCCCTAACCCTAACCCTAGCCTGAAGCCTAACCCTAACCCTTCCCCGAAGCCTGACCCTCAGCCGTCCCCTAATCCTAACCCGTACGCTGACACTAACCCGCGCCCTCACACGTACGCTCCCCCTAGAGCGTTGTCGTACCCTCACCTGGACCCTAAACCGTCCCCGTCCCCTAACCCTAACCCTAGCCCGAAGCCTAACCCTAACCCTTCCCCGAAGCCTGACCCTCAGCCGTCCCCTAATCCTAACCCGTACGCTGACACTAACCCGCGCCCTCACACGTACGCTCCCCCTAGAGCGTTGTCGTACACTCACCTGGACCCTAAACCGTCCCCGTCCCCTAACCCTAACCCTAGCCCGAAGCCTAACCCTAACCCTTCCCCGAAGCCTGACCCTCAGCCGTCCCCTAATCCTAACCCGTACGCCGACACTAACCCGCGCCCTCACACGTACGCTCCCCCTAGAGCGTTGTCGTACCCTCACGTGGACCCTAAACCGTCCCCGTCCCCTAACCCTAACCCTAGCCCGAAGCCTAACCCTAACCCTTCCCCGAAGCCTGACCCTCAGCCGTCCCCTAATCCTAACCCGTACGCTGACACTAACCCGCGCCCTCACACGTACGCTCCCCCTAGAGCGTTGTCGTACCCTCACCTGGACCCTAAACCGTCCCCGTCCCCTAACCCTAACCCTAGCCCGAAGCCTAACCCTAACCCTTCCCCGAAGCCTGACCCTCAGCCGTCCCCTAATCCTAACCCGTACGCTGACACTAACCCGCGCCCTCACACGTACGCTCCCCCTAGAGCGTTGTCGTACCCTCACCTGGACCCTAAACCGTCCCCGTCCCCTAACCCTAACCCTAGCCCGAAGCCTAACCCTAACCCTTCCCCGAAGCCTGACCCTCAGCCGTCCCCTAATCCTAACCCGTACGCTGACACTAACCCGCGCCCTCACACGTACGCTCCCCCTAGAGCGTTGTCGTACCCTCACCTGGACCCTAAACCGTCCCCGTCCCCTAACCCTAACCCTAGCCCGAAGCCTAACCCTAACCCTTCCCCGAAGCCTGACCCTCAGCCGTCCCCTAATCCTAACCCGTACGCTGACACTAACCCGCGCCCTCACACGTACGCTCCCCCTAGAGCGTTGTCGTACCCTCACCTGGACCCTAAACCGTCCCCGTCCCCTAACCCTAACCCTAGCCCGAACCCTAACCCTAACACTTCCCCGAAGCCTGACCCTCAGCCGTCCCCTAATCCTAACCCGTACGCTGACACTAACCCGCGCCGTCACACGTACGCTCCCCCTAGAGCGTTGTCGTACCCTCACCTGGACCCTAAACCGTCCCCGTCCCCTAACCCTAACCCTAGCCCGAACCCTAACCCTAACCCTTCCCCGAAGCCTGACCCTCAGCCGTCCCCTAATCCTAACCCGTACGCTGACACTAACCCGCGCCCTCACACGTACGCTCCCCCTAGAGCGTTGTCGTACCCTCACCTGGACCCTAAACCGTCCCCGTCCCCTAACCCTAACCCTAGCCCGAACCCTAACCCTAACCCTTCCCCGAAGCCTGACCCTCAGCCGTCCCCTAATCCTAACCCGTACGCTGACACTAACCCGCGCCCTCACACGTACGCTCCCCCTAGAGCGTTGTCGTACCCTCACCTGGACCCTAAACCGTCCCCGTCCCCTAACCCTAACCCTAGCCCGAACCCTAACCCTAACCCTTCCCCGAAGCCTGACCCTCAGCCGTCCCCTAATCCTAACCCGTACGCTGACACTAACCCGCGCCCTCACACGTACGCTCCCCCTAGAGCGTTGTCGTACCCTCACCTGGACCCTAAACCGTCCCCGTCCCCTAACCCTAACCCTAGCCCGAACCCTAACCCTAACCCTTCCCCGAAGCCTGACCCTCAGCCGTCCCCTAATCCTAACCCGTACGCTGACACTAACCCGCGCCCTCACACGTACGCTCCCCCTAGAGCGTTGTCGTACCCTCACCTGGACCCTAAACCGTCCCCGTCCCCTAACCCTAACCCTAGCCCGAACCTTAACCCTAACCCTTCCCCGAAGCCTGACCCTCAGCCGTCCCCTAATCCTAACCCGTACGCTGACACTAACCCGCGCCCTCACACGTACGCTCCCCCTAGAGCGTTGTCGTACCCTCACCTGGACCCTAAACCGTCCCCGTCCCCTAACCCTAACCCTAGCCTGAAGCCTAACCCTAACCCTTCCCCGAAGCCTGACCCTCAGCCGTCCCCTAATCCTAACCCGTACGCTGACACTAACCCGCGCCCTCACACGTACGCTCCCCGTAGAGCGTTGTCGTACCCTCACCTGGACCCTAAACCGTCCCCGTCCCCTAACCCTAACCCTAGCCCGAAGCCTAACCCTAACCCTTCCCCGAAGCCTGACCCTCAGCCGTCCCCTAATCCTAACCCGTACGCCAAAACTAACCCGCGCCCTCACACGTACGCTCCCCCTAGAGCGTTGTCGTACCCTCACCTGGACCCTAAACCGTCCCCGTCCCCTAACCCTAACCCTAGCCCGAAGCCTAACCCTAACCCTTCCCCGAAGCCTGACCCTCAGCTGTCCCCTAATACTAACCCGTACGCTGACACTAACCCGCGCCCTCACACGTACGCTCCCCCTAGAGCGTTGTCGTACCCTCACCTGGACCCTAAACCGTCCCCGTCCCCTAACCCTAACCCTAGCCCGAACCCTAAACCTAACCCTTCCCCGAAGCCTGACCCTCACCCGTCCCCTAATCCTAACCCGTACGCTGACACTAACCCGCGCCCTCACACGTACGCTCCCCCTAGGGCGTTGTCGTACCCTCACCTGGACCCTAAACCGTCCCCGTCCCCTAACCCTAACCCTAGCCCGAACCCTAACCCTAACCCTTCCCCGAAGCCTGACCCTCAGCCGTCCCCTAATCCTAACCTGTACGCTGACACTAACCCGCGCCCTCACACGTACGCTCCCCCTAGAGCGTTGTACCCTCACCTGGACCCTAAACCGTCCCCGTCCCCTAACCCTAACCCTAGCCCGAAGCCTAACCCTAACCCTTCCCCGAAGCCTGACACTCAGCCGTCCCCTAATCCTAACCCGTACGCTGACACTAACCCGCGCCCTCACACGTACACTCCCCCTAGAGTGTTGTCGTACCCTCACCTGGACCCTAAACTGTCCCCGTGCCCTATCCCTAACCCTAGCCCGAACCCTAACCCTAACCCTTCCCCGAAGCCTGACCCTCAGCCGTCCCCTAATCCTGACCCGTACGCTGACACTAACCCGCGCCCTCACACGTACGCTCCCCCTAGAGCGTTGTCGTACCCTCACCTGGACCCTAAACCGTCCCCGTCCCCTAACCCTAACCCTAGCCCGAAGCCTAACCCTAACCCTTCCCCGAAGCCTGACCCTCAGCCGTCCCCTAATCCTAACCCGTACGCTGACACTAACCCGTGCCCTCACACGTACGCTCCCCCTAGAGCGTTGTCGTACCCTCACCTGGACCCTAAGCCGTCCCCGTCCCCTAACCCTAACCCTAGCCCGAAGCCTAACCCTAACCCTTCCCCGAAGCCTGACCCTCAGCCGTCCCCTAATCCTAACCCGTACGCTGACACTAACCCGCGCCCTCACACGTACGCTCCCCCTAGAGCGTTGTCGTACCCTCACCTGGACCCTAAACCGTCCCCGTCCCCTAACCCTAACCCTAGCCCGAACCCTAACCCTAACCCTTCCCCGAAGCCTGACCCTCAGCCGTCCCCTAATCCTAACCCGTACGCTGACACTAACCCGCGCCCTCACACGTACGCTCCCCCTAGAGCGTTGTCGTACCCTCACCTGGACCCTAAACCGTCCCCGTCCCCTAACCCTAACCCTAGCCCGAAGCCTAACCCTAACCCTTCCCCGAAGCCTGACCCTCAGCCGTCCCCTAATACTAACCCGTACGCTGACACTAACCCGCGCCCTCACACGTACGCTCCCCCTAGAGCGTTGTCGTACCCTCACCTGGACCCTAAACCGTCCCCGTCCCCTAACCCTAACCCTAGCCCGAAGCCTAACCCTAACCCTTCCCCGAAGCCTGACCCTCAGCCGTCCCCTAATCCTAACCCGTACGCTGACACTAACCCGCGCCCTCACACGTACGCTCCCCCTAGAGCGTTGTCGTACACTCACCTGGACCCTAAACCGTCCCCGTCCCCTAACCCTAACCCTAGCCCGAAGCCTAACCCTAACCCTTCCCCGAAGCCTGACCCTCAGCCGTCCCCTAATCCTAACCCGTACGCCGACACTAACCCGCGCCCTCACACGTACGCTCCCCCTAGAGCGTTGTCGTACCCTCACGTGGACCCTAAACCGTCCCCGTCCCCTAACCCTAACCCTAGCCCGAAGCCTAACCCTAACCCTTCCCCGAAGCCTGACCCTCAGCCGTCCCCTAATCCTAACCCGTACGCTGACACTAACCCGCGCCCTCACACGTACGCTCCCCCTAGAGCGTTGTCGTACCCTCACCTGGACCCTAAACCGTCCCCGTCCCCTAACCCTAACCCTAGCCCGAAGCCTAACCCTAACCCTTCCCCGAAACCTGACCCTCAGCCGTCCCCTAATCCTAACCCGTACGCTGACACTAACCCGCGCCCTCACACGTACGCTCCCCCTAGAGCGTTGTCGTACCCTCACCTGGACCCTAAACCGTCCCCGTCCCCTAACCCTAACCCTAGCCCGAAGCCTAACCCTAACCCTTCCCCGAAGCCTGACCCTCAGCCGTCCCCTAATCCTAACCCGTACGCTGACACTAACCCGCGCCCTCACACGTACGCTCCCCCTAGAGCGTTGTCGTACCCTCACCTGGACCCTAAACCGTCCCCGTCCCCTAACCCTAACCCTAGCCCGAAGCCTAACCCTAACCCTTCCCCGAAGCCTGACCCTCAGCCGTCCCCTAATCCTAACCCGTACGCTGACACTAACCCGCGCCCTCACACGTACGCTCCCCCTAGAGCGTTGTCGTACCCTCACCTGGACCCTAAACCGTCCCCGTCCCCTAACCCTAACCCTAGCCCGAACCCTAACCCTAACACTTCCCCGAAGCCTGACCCTCAGCCGTCCCCTAATCCTAACCCGTACGCTGACACTAACCCGCGCCGTCACACGTACGCTCCCCCTAGAGCGTTGTCGTACCCTCACCTGGACCCTAAACCGTCCCCGTCCCCTAACCCTAACCCTAGCCCGAACCCTAACCCTAACCCTTCCCCGAAGCCTGACCCTCAGCCGTCCCCTAATCCTAACCCGTACGCTGACACTAACCCGCGCCCTCACACGTACGCTCCCCCTAGAGCGTTGTCGTACCCTCACCTGGACCCTAAACCGTCCCCGTCCCCTAACCCTAACCCTAGCCCGAACCCTAACCCTAACCCTTCCCCGAAGCCTGACCCTCAGCCGTCCCCTAATCCTAACCCGTACGCTGACACTAACCCGCGCCCTCACACGTACGCTCCCCCTAGAGCGTTGTCGTACCCTCACCTGGACCCTAAACCGTCCCCGTCCCCTAACCCTAACCCTAGCCCGAACCCTAACCCTAACCCTTCCCCGAAGCCTGACCCTCAGCCGTCCCCTAATCCTAACCCGTACGCTGACACTAACCCGCGCCCTCACACGTACGCTCCCCCTAGAGCGTTGTCGTACCCTCACCTGGACCCTAAACCGTCCCCGTCCCCTAACCCTAACCCTAGCCCGAACCCTAACCCTAACCCTTCCCCGAAGCCTGACCCTCAGCCGTCCCCTAATCCTAACCCGTACGCTGACACTAACCCGCGCCCTCACACGTACGCTCCCCCTAGAGCGTTGTCGTACCCTCACCTGGACCCTAAACCGTCCCCGTCCCCTAACCCTAACCCTAGCCCGAACCTTAACCCTAACCCTTCCCCGAAGCCTGACCCTCAGCCGTCCCCTAATCCTAACCCGTACGCTGACACTAACCCGCGCCCTCACACGTACGCTCCCCCTAGAGCGTTGTCGTACCCTCACCTGGACCCTAAACCGTCCCCGTCCCCTAACCCTAACCCTAGCCTGAAGCCTAACCCTAACCCTTCCCCGAAGCCTGACCCTCAGCCGTCCCCTAATCCTAACCCGTACGCTGACACTAACCCGCGCCCTCACACGTACGCTCCCCGTAGAGCGTTGTCGTACCCTCACCTGGACCCTAAACCGTCCCCGTCCCCTAACCCTAACCCTAGCCCGAAGCCTAACCCTAACCCTTCCCCGAAGCCTGACCCTCAGCCGTCCCCTAATCCTAACCCGTACGCCAAAACTAACCCGCGCCCTCACACGTACGCTCCCCCTAGAGCGTTGTCGTACCCTCACCTGGACCCTAAACCGTCCCCGTCCCCTAACCCTAACCCTAGCCCGAAGCCTAACCCTAACCCTTCCCCGAAGCCTGACCCTCAGCTGTCCCCTAATACTAACCCGTACGCTGACACTAACCCGCGCCCTCACACGTACGCTCCCCCTAGAGCGTTGTCGTACCCTCACCTGGACCCTAAACCGTCCCCGTCCCCTAACCCTAACCCTAGCCCGAACCCTAAACCTAACCCTTCCCCGAAGCCTGACCCTCACCCGTCCCCTAATCCTAACCCGTACGCTGACACTAACCCGCGCCCTCACACGTACGCTCCCCCTAGGGCGTTGTCGTACCCTCACCTGGACCCTAAACCGTCCCCGTCCCCTAACCCTAACCCTAGCCCGAACCCTAACCCTAACCCTTCCCCGAAGCCTGACCCTCAGCCGTCCCCTAATCCTAACCTGTACGCTGACACTAACCCGCGCCCTCACACGTACGCTCCCCCTAGAGCGTTGTACCCTCACCTGGACCCTAAACCGTCCCCGTCCCCTAACCCTAACCCTAGCCCGAAGCCTAACCCTAACCCTTCCCCGAAGCCTGACACTCAGCCGTCCCCTAATCCTAACCCGTACGCTGACACTAACCCGCGCCCTCACACGTACACTCCCCCTAGAGTGTTGTACCCTCACCTGGACCCTAAACTGTCCCCGTGCCCTATCCCTAACCCTAGCCCGAACCCTAACCCTAACCCTTCCCCGAAGCCTGACCCTCAGCCGTCCCCTAATCCTGACCCGTACGCTGACACTAACCCGCGCCCTCACACGTACGCTCCCCCTAGAGCGTTGTCGTACCCTCACCTGGACCCTAAACCGTCCCCGTCCCCTAACCCTAACCCTAGCCCGAAGCCTAACCCTAACCCTTCCCCGAAGCCTGACCCTCAGCCGTCCCCTAATCCTAACCCGTACGCTGACACTAACCCGTGCCCTCACACGTACGCTCCCCCTAGAGCGTTGTCGTACCCTCACCTGGACCCTAAGCCGTCCCCGTCCCCTAACCCTAACCCTAGCCCGAAGCCTAACCCTAACCCTTCCCCGAAGCCTGACCCTCAGCCGTCCCCTAATCCTAACCCGTACGCTGACACTAACCCGCGCCCTCACACGTACGCTCCCCCTAGAGCGTTGTCGTACCCTCACCTGGACCCTAAACCGTCCCCGTCCCCTAACCCTAACCCTAGCCCGAACCCTAACCCTAACCCTTCCCCGAAGCCTGACCCTCAGCCGTCCCCTAATCCTAACCCGTACGCTGACACTAACCCGCGCCCTCACACGTACGCTCCCCCTAGAGCGTTGTCGTACCCTCACCTGGACCCTAAACCGTCCCCGTCCCCTAACCCTAACCCTAGCCCGAAGCCTAACCCTAACCCTTCCCCGAAGCCTGACCCTCAGCCGTCCCCTAATACTAACCCGTACGCTGACACTAACCCGCGCCCTCACACGTACGCTCCCCCTAGAGCGTTGTCGTACCCTCACCTGGACCCTAAACCGTCCCCGTCCCCTAACCCTAACCCTAGCCCGAACCCTAAACCTAACCCTTCCCCGAAGCCTGACCCTCACCCGTCCCCTAATCCTAACCCGTACGCTGACACTAACCCGCGCCCTCACACGTACGCTCCCCCTAGGGCGTTGTCGTACCCTCACCTGGACCCTAAACCGTCCCCGTCCCCTAACCCTAACCCTAGCCCGAAGCCTAACCCTAACCCTTCCCCGAAGCCTGACCCTCAGCCGTCCCCTAATACTAACCCGTACGCAGACACTAACCCGCGCCCTCACACGTACGCTCCCCCTAGAGCGTTGTCGTACCCTCACCTGGACCCTAAACCGTCCCCGTCCCCTAACCCTAACCCTAGCCCGAACCCTAACCCTAACCCTTCCCCGAAGCCTGACCCTCAGCCGTCCCCTAATCCTAACCCGTACGCTGACACTAACCCGCGCCCTCACACGTACGCTCCCCCTAGAGCGTTGTCGTACCCTCACCTGGACCCTAAACCGTCCCCGTCCCCTAACCCTAACCCTAGCCCGAACCCTAACCCTAACCCTTCCCCGAAGCCTGACCCTCAGCCGTCCCCTAATCCTAACCCGTACGCTGACACTAACCCGCGCTCTCACACGTACGCTCCCCCTAGAGCGTTGTACCCTCACCTGGACCCTAAACCGTCCCCGTCCCCTAACCCTAACCCTAGCCCGAAGCCTAACCCTAACCCTTCCCCGAAGCCTGACACTCAGCCGTCCCCTAATCCTAACCCGTACGCTGACACTAACCCGCGCCCTCACACGTACGCTCCCCCTAGAGCGTTGTCGTACCCTCACCTGGACCCTAAACCGTCCCCGTCCCCTAACCCTAACCCTAGCCCGAACCCTAACCCTAACACTTCCCCGAAGCCTGACCCTCAGCCGTCCCCTAATCCTAACCCGTACGCTGACACTAACCCGCGCCCTCACACGTACGCTCCGCCTAGAGCGTTGTCGTACCCTCACCTGGACCCTAAACCGTCCCCGTCCCCTAACCCTAACCCTAGCCCGAAGCCTAACCCTAACCCTTCCCCGAAGCCTGACCCTCAGCCGTCCCCTAATCCTAACCCGTAGGCTGACACTAACCCGCGCCCTCACACGTACGCTCCCCCTAGAGCGTTGTCGTACCCTCACCTGGACCCTAAACCGTCCCCGTCCCCTAACCCTAACCCTAGCCCGAAGCCTAACCCTAACCCTTCCCCGAAGCCTGACCCTCAGCCGTCCCCTAATCCTAACCCGTACGCTGACACTAACCCGCGCCCTCACACGTACGCTCCCCCTAGAGCGTTGTCGTACCCTCACCTGGACCCTAAGCCGTCCCCGTCCCCTAACCCTAACCCTAGCCCGAAGCCTAACCCTAACCCTTCCCCGAAGCCTGACCCTCAGCCGTCCCCTAATCCTAACCCGTACGCTGACACTAACCCGCGCCCTCACACGTACGCTCCCCCTAGAGCGTTGTCGTACCCTCACCTGGACCCTAAACCGTCCCCGTCCCCTAACCCTAACCCTAGCCCGAACCCTAACCCTAACCCTTCCCCGAAGCCTGACCCTCAGCCGTCCCCTAATCCTAACCCGTACGCTGACACTAACCCGCGCCCTCACACGTACGCTCCCCCTAGAGCGTTGTCGTACCCTCACCTGGACCCTAAACCGTCCCCGTCCCCTAACCCTAACCCTAGCCCGAAGCCTAACCCTAACCCTTCCCCGAAGCCTGACCCTCAGCCGTCCCCTAATCCTAACCCGTACGCTGACACTAACCGCGCCCTCACACGTACGCTCCCCCTAGAGCGTTGTCGTACCCTCACCTGGACCCTAAACCGTCCCCGTCCCCTAACCCTAACCCTAGCCCGAAGCCTAACCCTAACCCTTCCCCGAAGCCTGACCCTCAGCCGTCCCCTAATCCTAACCCGTACGCTGACACTAACCCGCGCCCTCACACGTACGCTCCCCCTAGAGCGTTGTCGTACCCTCACCTGGACCCTAAACCGTCCCCGTCCCCTAACCCTAACCCTAGCCCGAAGCCTAACCCTAACCCTTCCCCGAAGCCTGACACTCAGCCGTCCCCTAATCCTAACCCGTACGCTGACACTAACCCGCGCCCTCACACGTACGCTCCCCCTAGAGCGTTGTCGTACCCTCACCTGGACCCTAAACTGTCCCCATCCCCTATCCCTAACACTAGCCTGAACCCTAACCCTAACCCTTCCCCGAAGCCTGACCCTCAGCCGTCCCCTAATCCTAACCCGTACGCTGACACTAACCCGCGCCCTCACACGTACGCTCCCCCTAGAGTGTTGTCGTACCCTCACCTGGACCCTAAACCGTCCCCGTCCCCTAACCCTAACCCTAGCCCGAACCCTAACCCTAACCCTTCCCCTCAGCCTGACCCTCAGCCGTCCTCTAATCCTAACCCGTACGCTGACACTAACCCGCGCCCTCACACGTACGCTCCCCCTAGAGCGTTGTCGTACCCTCACCTGGACCCTAAACTGTCCCCGTCCCCTAACCCTAGCCCGAAGCCTAACCCTAACGCTTCCCCGAAGCCTGACCCTCAGCCGTCCCCTAATCCTAAACCGTACGCTGACACTAACCCGCGCCCTCACACGTACGCTCCCCCTAGAGCGTTGTCGTAACCTCACCTGGACCCTAAACCGTCCCGGTCCCCTAACCCTAACCCTAGCCCGAAGCCTAACCCTAACGCTTCCCCGAAGCCTGACACTCAGCCGTCCCCTAATCCTAACCCGTACGCTGACACTAACCCGCGCCCTCACACGTACGCTCCCCCTAGAGCGTTGTCGTACCCTCACCTGGACCCTAAGCCGTCCCCGTCCCCTAACCCTAACCCTAGCCCGAAGCCTAACACTACACTTCCCCGAAGCCTGACCCTCAGCCGTCCCCTAATCCTAACCCGTACGCTGACACTAACCCGCGCCCTCACACGTACGCTCCCCCTAGAGCGTTGTCGTACCCTCACCTGGACCCTAAACCGTCCCCGTCCCCTAACCCTAACCCTAGCCCGAAGCCTAACCTTAACCCTTCCCCGAAGCCTGACCCTCAGCCGTCCCCTAATCCTAACCCGTACGCTGACACTAACCCGCGCCCTCACACGTACGCTCCCCCTAGAGCGTTGTCGTACCCTCACCTGGACCCTAAGCCGTCCCCGTCCCCTAACCCTAACCCTAGCCCGAAGCCTAACCCTAACCCTTCCCCGAAGCCTGACCCTCAGCCGTCCCCTAATCCTAACCCGTACGCTGACACTAACCCGCGCCCTCACACGTACGCTCCCCCTAGAGCGTTGTCGTACCCTCACCTGGACCCTAAACCGGCCCCGTCCCCTAACCCTAACCCTAGCCCGAAGCCTAACCCTAACCCTTCCCCGAAGCCTAACCCTCAGCCGTCCCCTAATCCTAACCCGTACGCTGACACTAACCCGCGCCCTCACACGTACGCTCCCCCTAGAGCGTTGTCGTACCCTCACCTGGACCCTAAACCGTCCCCGTCCCCTAACCCTAACCCTAGCCCGAAGCCTAACCCTAACCCTTCCCCGAAGCCTGACCCTCAGCCGTCCCCTAATCCTAACCCGTAGGCTGACACTAACCCGCGCCCTCACACGTACGCTCCCCCTAGAGCGTTGTCGTACCCTCACCTGGACCCTAAACCGTCCCCGTCCCCTAACCCTAACCCTAGCCCGAAGCCTAACCCTAACCCTTCCCCGAAGCCTGACCCTCAGCCGTCCCCTAATCCTAACCCGTACGCTGACACTAACCCGCGCCCTCACACGTACGCTCCCCCTAGAGCGTTGTCGTACCCTCACCTGGACCCTAAACCGTCCCCGTCCCCTAACCCTAACCCTAGCCCGAAGCCTAACCCTAACCCTTCCCCGAAGCCTGACACTCAGCCGTCCCCTAATCCTAACCCGTACGCTGACACTAACCCGCGCCCTCACACGTACGCTCCCCCTAGAGCGTTGTCGTACCCTCACCTGGACCCTAAACTGTCCCCGTCCCCTATCCCTAACACTAGCCTGAACCCTAACCCTAACCCTTCCCCGAAGCCTGACCCTCAGCCGTCCCCTAATCCTAACCCGTACGCTGACACTAACCCGCGCCCTCACACGTACGCTCCCCCTAGAGTGTTGTCGTACCCTCACCTGGACCCTAAACCGTCCCCGTCCCCTAACCCTAACCCTAGCCCGAACCCTAACCCTAACCCTTCCCCTCAGCCTGACCCTCAGCCGTCCCCTAATCCTAACCCGTACGCTGACACTAACCCGCGCCCTCACACGTACGCTCCCCCTAGAGCGTTGTCGTACCCTCACCTGGACCCTAAACCGTCCCCGTCCCCTAACCCTAACCCTAGCCCGAACCCTAACCCTAACCCTTCCCCGAAGCCTGACCCTCAGCCGTCCCCTAATCCTAACCCGTACGCTGACACTAACCCGCGCCCTCACACGTACGCTCCCCCTAGAGCGTTGTCGTACCCTCACCTGGACCCTAAACCGTCCCCGTCCCCTAACCCTAACCCTAGCCCGAACCCTAACCCTAACCCTTCCCCGAAGCCTGACCCTCAGCCGTCCCCTAATCCTAACCCGTACGCTGACACTAACCCGCGCTCTCACACGTACGCTCCCCCTAGAGCGTTGTACCCTCACCTGGACCCTAAACCGTCCCCGTCCCCTAACCCTAACCCTAGCCCGAAGCCTAACCCTAACCCTTCCCCGAAGCCTGACACTCAGCCGTCCCCTAATCCTAACCCGTACGCTGACACTAACCCGCGCCCTCACACGTACGCTCCCCCTAGAGCGTTGTCGTACCCTCACCTGGACCCTAAACCGTCCCCGTCCCCTATCCCTAACCCTAGCCCGAACCCTAACCCTAACCCTTCCCCGAAGCCTGACCCTCAGCCGTCCCCTAATCCTAACCCGTACGCTGACACTAACCCGCGCCCTCACACGTGCGCTCCCCCTAGAGCGTTGTCGTACCCTCACCTGGACCCTAAACCGTCCCCGTCCCCTAACCCTAACCCTAGCCCGAAGCCTAACCCTAACCCTTCCCCGAAGCCTG
This sequence comes from Globicephala melas, assembly GCF_963455315.2. Lineage (NCBI taxonomy): Eukaryota > Metazoa > Chordata > Mammalia > Artiodactyla > Delphinidae > Globicephala > Globicephala melas. The sequence goes on along the minus strand of NW_027207429.1, from coordinate 377,860 downwards.
ACCCTCAGCCGTCCCCTAATCCTAACCCGTACGCTGACACTAACCCGCGCCCTCACACGTACGCTCCCCCTAGAGCGTTGTCGTACCCTCACCTGGACCCTAAGCCGTCCCCGTCCCCTAACCCTAACCCTAGCCCGAAGCCTAACCCTAACCCTTCCCCGAAGCCTGACCCTCAGCCGTCCCCTAATCCTAACCCGTACGCTGACACTAACCCGCGCCCTCACACGTACGCTCCCCCTAGAGCGTTGTCGTACCCTCACCTGGACCCTAAACCGTCCCCGTCCCCTAACCCTAACCCTAGCCCGAACCCTAACCCTAACCCTTCCCCGAAGCCTGACCCTCAGCCGTCCCCTAATCCTAACCCGTACGCTGACACTAACCCGCGCCCTCACACGTACGCTCCCCCTAGAGCGTTGTCGTACCCTCACCTGGACCCTAAACCGTCCCCGTCCCCTAACCCTAACCCTAGCCCGAAGCCTAACCCTAACCCTTCCCCGAAGCCTGACCCTCAGCCGTCCCCTAATCCTAACCCGTACGCTGACACTAACCCGCGCCCTCACACGTACGCTCCCCCTAGAGCGTTGTCGTACCCTCACCTGGACCCTAAACCGTCCCCGTCCCCTAACCCTAACCCTAGCCCGAAGCCTAACCCTAACCCTTCCCCGAAGCCTGACCCTCAGCCGTCCCCTAATCCTAACCCGTACGCTGACACTAACCCGCGCCCTCACACGTACGCTCCCCCTAGAGCGTTGTCGTACCCTCACCTGGACCCTAAACCGTCCCCGTCCCCTAACCCTAACCCTAGCCCGAAGCCTAACCCTAACCCTTCCCCGAAGCCTGACACTCAGCCGTCCCCTAATCCTAACCCGTACGCTGACACTAACCCGCGCCCTCACACGTACGCTCCACCTAGAGCGTTGTCGTACCCTCACCTGGACCCTAAACTGTCCCCATCCCCTATCCCTAACACTAGCCTGAACCCTAACCCTAACCCTTCCCCGAAGCCTGACCCTCAGCCGTCCCCTAATCCTAACCCGTACGCTGACACTAACCCGCGCCCTCACACGTACGCTCCCCCTAGAGTGTTGTCGTACCCTCACCTGGACCCTAAACCGTCCCCGTCCCCTAACCCTAACCCTAGCCCGAACCCTAACCCTAACCCTTCCCCTCAGCCTGACCCTCAGCCGTCCTCTAATCCTAACCCGTACGCTGACACTAACCCGCGCCCTCACACGTACGCTCCCCCTAGAGCGTTGTCGTACCCTCACCTGGACCCTAAACTGTCCCCGTCCCCTAACCCTAGCCCGAAGCCTAACCCTAACGCTTCCCCGAAGCCTGACCCTCAGCCGTCCCCTAATCCTAAACCGTACGCTGACACTAACCCGCGCCCTCACACGTACGCTCCCCCTAGAGCGTTGTCGTAACCTCACCTGGACCCTAAACCGTCCCCGTCCCCTAACCCTAACCCTAGCCCGAAGCCTAACCCTAACGCTTCCCCGAAGCCTGACACTCAGCCGTCCCCTAATCCTAACCCGTACGCTGACACTAACCCGCGCCCTCACACGTACGCTCCCCCTAGAGCGTTGTCGTACCCTCACCTGGACCCTAAGCCGTCCCCGTCCCCTAACCCTAACCCTAGCCCGAAGCCTAACACTACACTTCCCCGAAGCCTGACCCTCAGCCGTCCCCTAATCCTAACCCGTACGCTGACACTAACCCGCGCCCTCACACGTACGCTCCCCCTAGAGCGTTGTCGTACCCTCACCTGGACCCTAAACCGTCCCCGTCCCCTAACCCTAACCCTAGCCCGAAGCCTAACCTTAACCCTTCCCCGAAGCCTGACCCTCAGCCGTCCCCTAATCCTAACCCGTACGCTGACACTAACCCGCGCCCTCACACGTACGCTCCCCCTAGAGCGTTGTCGTACCCTCACCTGGACCCTAAGCCGTCCCGGTCCCCTAACCCTAACCCTAGCCCGAAGCCTAACCCTAACCCTTCCCCGAAGCCTGACCCTCAGCCGTCCCCTAATCCTAACCCGTACGCTGACACTAACCCGCGCCCTCACACGTACGCTCCCCCTAGAGCGTTGTCGTACCCTCACCTGGACCCTAAACCGTCCCCGTCCCCTAACCCTAACCCTAGCCCGAAGCCTAACCCTAACCCTTCCCCGAAGCCTAACCCTCAGCCGTCCCCTAATCCTAACCCGTACGCTGACACTAACCCGCGCCCTCACACGTACGCTCCCCCTAGAGCGTTGTCGTACCCTCACCTGGACCCTAAACCGTCCCCGTCCCCTAACCCTAACCCTAGCCCGAAGCCTAACCCTAACCCTTCCCCGAAGCCTGACCCTCAGCCGTCCCCTAATCCTAACCCGTAGGCTGACACTAACCCGCGCCCTCACACGTACGCTCCCCCTAGAGCGTTGTCGTACCCTCACCTGGACCCTAAACCGTCCCCGTCCCCTAACCCTAACCCTAGCCCGAAGCCTAACCCTAACCCTTCCCCGAAGCCTGACCCTCAGCCGTCCCCTAATCCTAACCCGTACGCTGACAGTAACCCGCGCCCTCACACGTACGCTCCCCCTAGAGCGTTGTCGTACCCTCACCTGGACCCTAAACCGTCCCCGTCCCCTAACCCTAACCCTAGCCCGAAGCCTAACCCTAACCCTTCCCCGAAGCCTGACACTCAGCCGTCCCCTAATCCTAACCCGTACGCTGACACTAACCCGCGCCCTCACACGTACGCTCCCCCTAGAGCGTTGTCGTACCCTCACCTGGACCCTAAACTGTCCCCGTCCCCTATCCCTAACACTAGCCTGAACCCTAACCCTAACCCTTCCCCGAAGCCTGACCCTCAGCCGTCCCCTAATCCTAACCCGTACGCTGACACTAACCCGCGCCCTCACACGTACGCTCCCCCTAGAGTGTTGTCGTACCCTCACCTGGACCCTAAACCGTCCCCGTCCCCTAACCCTAACCCTAGCCCGAACCCTAACCCTAAACCTTCCCCTCAGCCTGACCCTCAGCCGTCCCCTAATCCTAACCCGTACGCTGACACTAACCCGCGCCCTCACACGTACGCTCCCCCTAGAGCGTTGTCGTACCCTCACCTGGACCCTAAACCGTCCCCGTCCCCTAACCCTAACCCTAGCCCGAACCCTAACCCTAACCCTTCCCCGAAGCCTGACCCTCAGCCGTCCCCTAATCCTAACCCGTACGCTGACACTAACCCGCGCCCTCACACGTACGCTCCCCCTAGAGCGTTGTCGTACCCTCACCTGGACCCTAAACCGTCCCCGTCCCCTAACCCTAACCCTAGCCCGAACCCTAACCCTAACCCTTCCCCGAAGCCTGACCCTCAGCCGTCCCCTAATCCTAACCCGTACGCTGACACTAACCCGCGCTCTCACACGTACGCTCCCCCTAGAGCGTTGTACCCTCACCTGGACCCTAAACCGTCCCCGTCCCCTAACCCTAACCCTAGCCCGAAGCCTAACCCTAACACTTCCCCGAAGCCTGACACTCAGCCGTCCCCTAATCCTAACCCGTACGCTGACACTAACCCGCGCCCTCACACGTACGCTCCCCCTAGAGCGTTGTCGTACCCTCACCTGGACCCTAAACCGTCCCCGTCCCCTATCCCTAACCCTAGCCCGAACCCTAACCCTAACCCTTCCCCGAAGCCTGACCCTCAGCCGTCCCCTAATCCTAACCCGTACGCTGACACTAACCCGCGCCCTCACACGTGCGCTCCCCCTAGAGCGTTGTCGTACCCTCACCTGGACCCTAAACCGTCCCCGTCCCCTAACCCTAACCCTAGCCCGAAGCCTAACCCTAACCCTTCCCCGAAGCCTGACCCTCAGCCGTCCCCTAATCCTAACCCGTACGCTGACACTAACCCGCGCCCTCACACGTACGCTCCCCCTAGAGCGTTGTCGTACCCTCACCTGGACCCTAAGCCGTCCCCGTCCCCTAACCCTAACCCTAGCCCGAAGCCTAACCCTAACCCTTCCCCGAAGCCTGACCCTCAGCCGTCCCCTAATCCTAACCCGTACGCTGACACTAACCCGCGCCCTCACACGTACGCTCCCCCTAGAGCGTTGTCGTACCCTCACCTGGACCCTAAACCGTCCCCGTCCCCTAACCCTAACCCTAGCCCGAACCCTAACCCTAACCCTTCCCCGAAGCCTGACCCTCAGCCGTCCCCTAATCCTAACCCGTACGCTGACACTAACCCGCGCCCTCACACGTACGCTCCCCCTAGAGCGTTGTCGTACCCTCACCTGGACCCTAAACCGTCCCCGTCCCCTAACCCTAACCCTAGCCCGAAGCCTAACCCTAACCCTTCCCCGAAGCCTGACCCTCAGCCGTCCCCTAATCCTAACCCGTACGCTGACACTAACCCGCGCCCTCACACGTACGCTCCCCCTAGAGCGTTGTCGTACCCTCACCTGGACCCTAAACCGTCCCCGTCCCCTAACCCTAACCCTAGCCCGAAGCCTAACCCTAACCCTTCCCCGAAGCCTGACCCTCAGCCGTCCCCTAATCCTAACCCGTACGCTGACACTAACCCGCGCCCTCACACGTACGCTCCCCCTAGAGCGTTGTCGTACCCTCACCTGGACCCTAAACCGTCCCCGTCCCCTAACCCTAACCCTAGCCCGAAGCCTAACCCTAACCCTTCCCCGAAGCCTGACACTCAGCCGTCCCCTAATCCTAACCCGTACGCTGACACTAACCCGCGCCCTCACACGTACGCTCCCCCTAGAGCGTTGTCGTACCCTCACCTGGACCCTAAACTGTCCCCATCCCCTATCCCTAACACTAGCCTGAACCCTAACCCTAACCCTTCCCCGAAGCCTGACCCTCAGCCGTCCCCTAATCCTAACCCGTACGCTGACACTAACCCGCGCCCTCACACGTACGCTCCCCCTAGAGTGTTGTCGTACCCTCACCTGGACCCTAAACCGTCCCCGTCCCCTAACCCTAACCCTAGCCCGAACCCTAACCCTAACCCTTCCCCTCAGCCTGACCCTCAGCCGTCCTCTAATCCTAACCCGTACGCTGACACTAACCCGCGCCCTCACACGTACGCTCCCCCTAGAGCGTTGTCGTACCCTCACCTGGACCCTAAACTGTCCCCGTCCCCTAACCCTAGCCCGAAGCCTAACCCTAACGCTTCCCCGAAGCCTGACCCTCAGCCGTCCCCTAATCCTAAACCGTACGCTGACACTAACCCGCGCCCTCACACGTACGCTCCCCCTAGAGCGTTGTCGTAACCTCACCTGGACCCTAAACCGTCCCCGTCCCCTAACCCTAACCCTAGCCCGAAGCCTAACCCTAACGCTTCCCCGAAGCCTGACACTCAGCCGTCCCCTAATCCTAACCCGTACGCTGACACTAACCCGCGCCCTCACACGTACGCTCCCCCTAGAGCGTTGTCGTACCCTCACCTGGACCCTAAGCCGTCCCCGTCCCCTAACCCTAACCCTAGCCCGAAGCCTAACACTACACTTCCCCGAAGCCTGACCCTCAGCCGTCCCCTAATCCTAACCCGTACGCTGACACTAACCCGCGCCCTCACACGTACGCTCCCCCTAGAGCGTTGTCGTACCCTCACCTGGACCCTAAACCGTCCCCGTCTCCTAACCCTAACCCTAGCCCGAAGCCTAACCTTAACCCTTCCCCGAAGCCTGACCCTCAGCCGTCCCCTAATCCTAACCCGTACGCTGACACTAACCCGCGCCCTCACACGTACGCTCCCCCTAGAGCGTTGTCGTACCCTCACCTGGACCCTAAGCCGTCCCCGTCCCCTAACCCTAACCCTAGCCCGAAGCCTAACCCTAACCCTTCCCCGAAGCCTGACCCTCAGCCGTCCCCTAATCCTAACCCGTACGCTGACACTAACCCGCGCCCTCACACGTACGCTCCCCCTAGAGCGTTGTCGTACCCTCACCTGGACCCTAAACCGTCCCCGTCCCCTAACCCTAACCCTAGCCCGAAGCCTAACCCTAACCCTTCCCCGAAGCCTAACCCTCAGCCGTCCCCTAATCCTAACCCGTACGCTGACACTAACCCGCGCCCTCACACGTACGCTCCCCCTAGAGCGTTGTCGTACCCTCACCTGGACCCTAAACCGTCCCCGTCCCCTAACCCTAACCCTAGCCCGAAGCCTAACCCTAACCCTTCCCCGAAGCCTGACCCTCAGCCGTCCCCTAATCCTAACCCGTAGGCTGACACTAACCCGCGCCCTCACACGTACGCTCCCCCTAGAGCGTTGTCGTACCCTCACCTGGACCCTAAACCGTCCCCGTCCCCTAACCCTAACCCTAGCCCGAAGCCTAACCCTAACCCTTCCCCGAAGCCTGACCCTCAGCCGTCCCCTAATCCTAACCCGTACGCTGACACTAACCCGCGCCCTCACACGTACGCTCCCCCTAGAGCGTTGTCGTACCCTCACCTGGACCCTAAACCGTCCCCGTCCCCTAACCCTAACCCTAGCCCGAAGCCTAACCCTAACCCTTCCCCGAAGCCTGACACTCAGCCGTCCCCTAATCCTAACCCGTACGCTGACACTAACCCGCGCCCTCACACGTACGCTCCCCCTAGAGCGTTGTCGTACCCTCACCTGGACCCTAAACTGTCCCCGTCCCCTATCCCTAACACTAGCCTGAACCCTAACCCTAACCCTTCCCCGAAGCCTGACCCTCAGCCGTCCCCTAATCCTAACCCGTACGCTGACACTAACCCGCGCCCTCACACGTACGCTCCCCCTAGAGTGTTGTCGTACCCTCACCTGGACCCTAAACCGTCCCCGTCCCCTAACCCTAACCCTAGCCCGAACCCTAACCCTAACCCTTCCCCTCAGCCTGACCCTCAGCCGTCCCCTAATCCTAACCCGTACGCTGACACTAACCCCCGCCCTCACACGTACGCTCCCCCTAGAGCGTTGTCGTACCCTCACCTGGACCCTAAACTGTCCCCGTCCCCTAACCCTAGCCCGAAGCCTAACCCTAACCCTTCCCCGAAGCCTGACCCTCAGCCGTCCCCTAATCCTAAACCGTACGCTGACACTAACCCGCGCCCTCACACGTACGCTCCCCCTAGAGCGTTGTCGTAACCTCACCTGGACCCTAAACCGTCCCCGTCCCCTAACCCTAACCCTAGCCCGAAGCCTAACCCTAACACTTCCCCAAAGCCTGACACTCAGCCGTCCCCTAATCCTAACCCGTACGCTGACACTAACCCGCGCCCTCACACGTACGCTCCCCCTAGAGCGTTGTCGTACCCTCACCTGGACCCTAAGCCGTCCCCGTCCCCTAACCCTAACCCTAGCCCGAAGCCTAACCCTAACCCTTCCCCGAAGCCTGACCCTCAGCCGTCCCCTAATCCTAACCCGTACGCTGACACTAACCCGCGCCCTCACACGTACGCTCCCCCTAGAGCGTTGTCGTACCCTCACCTGGACCCTAAGCCGTCCCCGTCCCCTAACCCTAACCCTAGCCCGAACCCTAACCCTAACCCTTCCCCGAAGCCTGACCCTCAGCCGTCCCCTAATCCTAACCCGTACGCTGACACTAACCCGCGCCCTCACACGTACGCTCCCCCTAGAGCGTTGTCGTACCCTCACCTGGACCCTAAACCGTCCCCGTCCCCTAACCCTAACCCTAGCCCGAAGCCTAACCCTAACCCTTCCCCGAAGCCTGACCCTCAGCCGTCCCCTAATCCTAACCCGTACGCTGACACTAACCCGCGCCCTCACACGTACGCTCCCCCTAGAGCGTTGTCGTACCCTCACCTGGACCCTAAACCGTCCCCGTCCCCTAACCCTAACCCTAGCCCGAAGCCTAACCCTAACCCTTCCCCGAAGCCTGACCCTCAGCCGTCCCCTAATCCTAACCCGTACGCTGACACTAACCCGCGCCCTCACACGTACGCTCCCCCTAGAGCGTTGTCGTACCCTCACCTGGACCCTAAACCGTCCCCGTCCCCTAACCCTAACCCTAGCCCGAAGCCTAACCCTAACCCTTCCCCGAAGCCTGACCCTCAGCCGTCCCCTAATCCTAACCCGTACGCTGACACTAACCCGCGCCCTCACACGTACGCTCCCCCTAGAGCGTTGTCGTACCCTCACCTGGACCCTAAACCGTCCCCGTCCCCTAACCCTAACCCTAGCCCGAACCCTAACCCTAACCCTTCCCCGAAGCCTGACCCTCAGCCGTCCCCTAATCCTAACCCGTACGCTGACACTAACCCGCGCCCTCACACGTACGCTCCCCCTAGAGCGTTGTCGTACCCTCACCTGGACCCTAAACCGTCCCCGTCCCCTAACCCTAACCCTAGCCCGAACCCTAAACCTAACACTTCCCCGAAGCCTGACCCTCAGCCGTCCCCTAATCCTAACCCGTACGCTGACACTAACCCGCGCCCTCACACGTACGCTCCCCCTAGAGCGTTGTCGTACCCTCACCTGGACCCTAAACCGTCCCCGTCCCCTAACCCTAACCCTAGCCCGAAGCCTAACCCTAACCCTTCCCCGAAGCCTGACCCTCAGCCGTCCCCTAATCCTAACCCGTACGCTGACAGTAACCCGCGCCCTCACACGTACGCTCCCCCTAGAGCGTTGTCGTACCCTCACCTGGACCCTAAACCGTCCCCGTCCCCTAACCCTAACCCTAGCCCGAAGCCTAACCCTAACCCTTCCCCGAAGCCTGACCCTCAGCCGTCCCCTAATCCTAACCCGTACGCTGACACTAACCCGCGCCCTCACACGTACGCTCCCCCTAGAGCGTTGTCGTACCCTCACCTGGACCCTAAACCGTCCCCGTCCCCTAACCCTAACCCTAGCCCGAACCCTAACCCTAACCCTTCCCCGAAGCCTGACCCTCAGCCGTCCCCTAATCCTAACCCGTACGCTGACACTAACCCGCGCCCTCACACGTATGCTCCCCCTAGAGCGTTGTCGTACCCTCACCTGGACCCTAAACCGTCCCCGTCCCCTAACCCTAACCCTAGCCCGAAGCCTAACCCTAACCCTTCCCCGAAGCCTGACCCTCAGCCGTCCCCTAATCCTAACCCGTACGCCGACACTAACCCGCGCCCTCACACGTACGCTCCCCCTAGAGCGTTGTCGTACCCTCACCTGGACCCTAAACCGTCCCCGTCCCCTAACCCTAACCCTAGCCCGAAGCCTAACCCTAACCCTTCCCCGAAGCCTGACCCTCAGCCGTCCCCTAATCCTAACCCGTACGCCGACACTAACCCGCGCCCTCACACGTACGCTCCCCCTAGAGCGTTGTCGTACCCTCACCTGGACCCTAAACCGTCCCCGTCCCCTAACCCTAACCCTAGCCCGAACCCTAACCCTAACCCTTCCCCGAAGCCTGACCCTCAGCCGTCCCCTAATCCTAACCCGTACACTGACACTAACCCGCGCCCTCACACGTACGCTCCCCCTAGAGCGTTGTCGTACCCTCACCTGGACCCTAAACCGTCCCCGTCCCCTAACCCTAACCCTAGCCCGAAGCCTAACCCTAACCCTTCCCCGAAGCCTGACCCTCAGCCGTCCCCTAATCCTAACCCGTACGCCGACACTAACCCGCGCCCTCACACGTACGCTCCCCCTAGAGCGTTGTCGTACCCTCACCTGGACCCTAAACCGTCCCCGTCCCCTAACCCTAACCCTAGCCCGAAGCCTAACCCTAACCCTTCCCCGAAGCCTGACCCTCAGCCGTCCCCTAATCCTAACCCGTACGCCGACACTAACCCGCGCCCTCACACGTACGCTCCCCCTAGAGCGTTGTCGTACCCTCACGTGGACCCTAAACCGTCCCCGTCCCCTAACCCTAACCCTAGCCCGAAGCCTAACCCTAACCCTTCCCCGAAGCCTGACCCTCAGCAGTCCCCTAATCCTAACCCGTACGCTGACACTAACCCGCGCCCTCACACGTACGCTCCCCCTAGAGCGTTGTCGTACCCTCACCTGGACCCTAAACCGTCCCCGTCCCCTAACCCTAACCCTAGCCCGAAACCTAACCCTAACCCTTCCCCGAAGCCTGACCCTCAGCCGTCCCCTAATCCTAACCCGTACGCTGACACTAACCCGCGCCCTCACACGTACGCTCCCCCTAGAGCGTTGTCGTACCCTCACCTGGACCCTAAACCGTCCCCGTCCCCTAACCCTAACCCTAGCCCGAAGCCTAACCCTAACCCTTCCCCGAAGCCTGACCCTCAGCCGTCCCCTAATCCTAACCCGTACGCTGACACTAACCCGCGCCCTCACACGTACGCTCCCCCTAGAGCGTTTTCGTACCCTCACCTGGACCCTAAACCGTCCCCGTCCCCTAACCCTAACCCTAGCCCGAAGCCTAACCCTAACCCTTCCCCGAAGCCTGACCCTCAGCCGTCCCCTAATCCTAACCCGTACGCTGACACTAACCCGCGCCCTCACACGTACGCTCCCCCTAGAGCGTTGTCGTACCCTCACCTGGACCCTAAACCGTCCCCGTCCCTTAACCCTAACCCTAGCCCGAACCCTAACCCTAACACTTCCCCGAAGCCTGACCCTCAGCCGTCCCCTAATCCTAACCCGTACGCTGACACTAACCCGCGCCCTCACACGTACGCTCCCCCTAGAGCGTTGTCGTACCCTCACCTGGACCCTAAACCGTCCCCGTCCCCTAACCCTAACCCTAGCCCGAACCCTAACCCTAACCCTTCCCCGAAGCCTGACCCTCAGCCGTCCCCTAATCCTAACCCGTACGCTGACACTAACCCGCGCCCTCACACGTACGCTCCCCCTAGAGCGTTGTCGTACCCTCACCTGGACCCTAAACCGTCCCCGTCCCCTAACCCTAACCCTAGCCCGAACCCTAACCCTAACCCTTCCCCGAAGCCTGACCCTCAGCCGTCCCCTAATCCTAACCCGTACGCTGACACTAACCCGCGCCCTCACACGTACGCTCCCCCTAGAGCGTTGTCGTACCCTCACCTGGACCCTAAACCGTCCCCGTCCCCTAACCCTAACCCTAGCCCGAACCCTAACCCTAACCCTTCCCCGAAGCCTGACCCTCAGCCGTCCCCTAATCCTAACCCGTACGCTGACACTAACCCGCGCCCTCACACGTACGCTCCCCCTAGAGCGTTGTCGTACCCTCACCTGGACCCTAAACCGTCCCCGTCCCCTAACCCTAACCCTAGCCCGAACCTTAACCCTAACCCTTCCCCGAAGCCTGACCCTCAGCCGTCCCCTAATCCTAACCCGTACGCTGACACTAACCCGCGCCCTCACACGTACGCTCCCCCTAGAGCGTTGTCGTACCCTCACCTGGACCCTAAACCGTCCCCGTCCCCTAACCCTAACCCTAGCCCGAAGCCTAACCCTAACCCTTCCCCGAAGCCTGACCCTCAGCCGTCCCCTAATCCTAACCCGTACGCCAAAACTAACCCGCGCCCTCACACGTACGCTCCCCCTAGAGCGTTGTCGTACCCTCACCTGGACCCTAAACCGTCCCCGTCCCCTAACCCTAACCCTAGCCCGAACCCTAACCCTAACCCTTCCCCGAAGCCTGACCCTCAGCCGTCCCCTAATCCTAACCCGTACGCTGACACTAACCCGCGCCCTCACACGTACGCTCCCCCTAGAGCGTTGTACCCTCACCTGGACCCTAAACCGTCCCCGCCCCTAACCCTAACCCTAGCCCGAAGCCTAACCCTAACCCTTCCCCGAAGCCTGACACTCAGCCGTCCCCTAATCCTAACCCGTACGCTGACACTAACCCGCGCCCTCACACGTACGCTCCCCCTAGAGTGTTGTCGTACCCTCACCTGGACCCTAAACTGTCCCCGTCCCCTATCCCTAACCCTAGCCCGAACCCTAACCCTAACCCTTCCCCGAAGCCTGACCCTCAGCCGTCCCCTAATCCTAACCCGTACGCTGACACTAACCCGCGCCCTCACACGTACGCTCCCCCTAGAGCGTTGTCGTACCCTCACCTGGACCCTAAACCGTCCCCGTCCCCTAACCCTAACCCTAGCCCGAAGCCTAACCCTAACCCTTCCCCGAAGCCTGACCCTCAGCCGTCCCCTAATCCTAACCCGTACGCTGACACTAACCCGCGCCCTCACATGTACGCTCCCCCTAGAGCGTTGTCGTACCCTCACCTGGACCCTAAGCCGTCCCCGTCCCCTAACCCTAACCCTAGCCCGAAGCCTAACCCTAACCCTTCCCCGAAGCCTGACCCTCAGCCGTCCCCTAATCCTAACCCGTACGCTGACACTAACCCGCGCCCTCACACGTACGCTCCCCCTAGAGCGTTGTCGTACCCTCACCTGGACCCTAAACCGTCCCCGTCCCCTAACCCTAACCCTAGCCCGAACCCTAACCCTAACCCTTCCCCGAAGCCTGACCCTCAGCCGTCCCCTAATCCTAACCCGTACGCTGACACTAACCCGCGCCCTCACACGTACGCTCCCCCTAGAGCGTTGTCGTACTCTCACCTGGACCCTAAACCGTCCCCGTCCCCTAACCCTAACCCTAGCCCGAAGCCTAACCCTAACCCTTCCCCGAAGCCTGACCCTCAGCCGTCCCCTAATCCTAACCCGTAGGCTGACACTAACCCGCGCCCTCACACGTACGCTCCCCCTAGAGCGTTGTCGTACCCTCACCTGGACCCTAAACCGTCCCCGTCCCCTAACCCTAACCCTAGCCCGAAGCCTAACCCTAACCCTTCCCCGAAGCCTGACCCTCAGCCGTCCCCTAATCCTAACCCGTACGCTGACACTAACCCGCGCCCTCACACGTACGCTCCCCCTAGAGCGTTGTCGTACCCTCACCTGGACCCTAAACCGTCCCCGTCCCCTAACCCTAACCCTAGCCCGAACCCTAACCCTAACCCTTCCCCGAAGCCTGACCCTCAGCCGTCCCCTAATCCTAACCCGTACGCTGACACTAACCCGCGACCTCACACGTACGCTCCCCCTAGAGCGTTGTCGTACCCTCACCTGGACCCTAAACCGTCCCCGTCCCCTAACCCTAACCCTAGCCCGAACCCTAACCCTAACCCTTCCCCGAAGCCTGACCCTCAGCCGTCCCCTAATCCTAACCCGTACGCTGACACTAACCCGCGCCCTCACACGTACGCTCCCCCTAGAGCGTTGTCGTACCCTCACCTGGACCCTAAACCGTCCCCGTCCCCTAACCCTAACCCTAGCCCGAACCCTAACCCTAACCCTTCCCCGAAGCCTGACCCTCAGCCGTCCCCTAATCCTAACCCGTACGCTGACACTAACCCGCGCCCTCACACGTACGCTCCCCCTAGAGCGTTGTCGTACCCTCACCTGGACCCTAAACCGTCCCCGTCCCCTAACCCTAACCCTAGCCTGAAGCCTAACCCTAACCCTTCCCCGAAGCCTGACCCTCAGCCGTCCCCTAATCCTAACCCGTACGCTGACACTAACCCGCGCCCTCACACGTACGCTCCCCCTAGAGCGTTGTCGTACCCTCACCTGGACCCTAAACCGTCCCCGTCCCCTAACCCTAACCCTAGCCCGAAGCCTAACCGTAACCCTTCCCCGAAGCCTGACACTCAGCCGTCCCCTAATCCTAACCCGTACGCCAAAACTAACCCGCGCCCTCACACGTACGCTCCCCCTAGAGCGTTGTCGTACCCTCACCTGGACCCTAAACCGTCCCCGTCCCCTAACCCTAACCCTAGCCCGAAGCCTAACCCTAACCCTTCCCCGAAGCCTGACCCTCAGCTGTCCCCTAATACTAACCCGTACGCTGACACTAACCCGCGCCCTCACACGTACGCTCCCCCTAGAGCGTTGTCGTACCCTCACCTGGACCCTAAACCGTCCCCGTCCCCTAACCCTAACCCTAGCCCGAACCCTAACCCTAACCCTTCCCCGAAGCCTGACCCTCAGCCGTCCCCTAATCCTAACCCGTACGCTGACACTAACCCGCGCCCTCACACGTACGCTCCCCCTAGGGCGTTGTCATACCCTCACCTGGACCCTAAACCGTCCCCGTCCCCTAACCCTAACCCTAGCCCGAACCCTAACCCTAACCCTTCCCCGAAGCCTGACCCTCAGCCGTCCCCTAATCCTAACCCGTACGCTGACACTAACCCGCGCCCTCACACGTACGCTCCCCCTAGAGCGTTGTACCCTCACCTGGACCCTAAACCGTCCCCGTCCCCTAACCCTAACCCTAGCCCGAAGCCTAACCCTAACCCTTCCCCGAAGCCTGACACTCAGCCGTCCCCTAATCCTAACCCGTACGCTGACACTAACCCGCGCCCTCACACGTACGCTCCCCCTAGAGTGTTGTCGTACCCTCACCTGGACCCTAAACTGTCCCCGTCCCCTATCCCTAACCCTAGCCCGAACCCTAACCCTAACCCTTCCCCGAAGCCTGACCCTCAGCCGTCCCCTAATCCTAACCCGTACGCTGACACTAACCCGCGCCCTCACACGTACGCTCCCCCTAGAGCGTTGTCGTACCCTCACCTGGACCCTAAACCGTCCCCGTCCCCTAACCCTAACCCTAGCCCGAAGCCTAACCCTAACCCTTCCCCGAAGCCTGACCCTCAGCCGTCCCCTAATCCTAACCCGTACGCTGACACTAACCCGCGCCCTCACACGTACGCTCCCCCTAGAGCGTTGTCGTACCCTCACCTGGACCCTAAGCCGTCCCCGTCCCCTAACCCTAACCCTAGCCCGAAGCCTAACCCTAACCCTTCCCCGAAGCCTGACCCTCAGCCGTCCCCTAATCCTAACCCGTACGCTGACACTAACCCGCGCCCTCACACGTACGCTCCCCCTAGAGCGTTGTCGTACCCTCACCTGGACCCTAAACCGTCCCCGTCCCCTAACCCTAACCCTAGCCCGAACCCTAACCCTAACCCTTCCCCGAAGCCTGACCCTCAGCCGTCCCCTAATCCTAACCCGTACGCTGACACTAACCTGCGCCCTCACACGTACGCTCCCCCTAGAGCGTTGTCGTACCCTCACCTGGACCCTAAACTGTCCCCGTCCCCTAACCCTAGCCCGAAGCCTAACCCTAACGCTTCCCCGAAGCCTGACCCTCAGCCGTCCCCTAATCCTAAACCGTACGCTGACACTAACCCGCGCCCTCACACGTACGCTCCCCCTAGAGCGTTGTCGTAACCTCACCTGGACCCTAAACCGTCCCCGTCCCCTAACCCTAACCCTAGCCCGAAGCCTAACCCTAACCCTTCCCCGAAGCCTGACACTCAGCCGTCCCCTAATCCTAACCCGTACGCTGACACTAACCCGCGCCCTCACACGTACGCTCCCCCTAGAGCGTTGTCGTACCCTCACCTGGACCCTAAGCCGTCCCCGTCCCCTAACCCTAACCCTAGCCCGAAGCCTAACCCTAACACTTCCCCGAAGCCTGACCCTCAGCCGTCCCCTAATCCTAACCCGTACGCTGACACTAACCCGCGCCCTCACACGTACGCTCCCCCTAGAGCGTTGTCGTACCCTCACCTGGACCCTAAACCGTCCCCGTCCCCTAACCCTAACCCTAGCCCGAAGCCCAACCCTAACCCTTCCCCGAAGCCTGACACTCAGCCGTCCCCTAATCCTAACCCGTACGCTGACACTAACCCGCGCCCTCACACGTACGCTCCCCCTAGAGCGTTGTCGTACCCTCACCTGGACCCTAAACTGTCCCCGTCCCCTATCCCTAACACTAGCCTGAACCCTAACCCTAACCCTTCCCCGAAGCCTGACCCTCAGCCGTCCCCTAATCCTAACCCGTACGCTGACACTAACCCGCGCCCTCACACGTACGCTCCCCCTAGAGTGTTGTCGTACCCTCACCTGGACCCTAAACCGTCCCCGTCCCCTAACCCTAACCCTAGCCCGAACCCTAACCCTAACCCTTCCCCTCAGCCTGACCCTCAGCCGTCCCCTAATCCTAACCCGTACGCTGACACTAACCCGCGCCCTCACACGTACGCTCCCCCTAGAGCGTTGTCGTACCCTCACCTGGACCCTAAACTGTCCCCGTCCCCTAACCCTAGCCCGAAGCCTAACCCTAACGCTTCCCCGAAGCCTGACCCTCAGCCGTCCCCTAATCCTAAACCGTACGCTGACACTAACCCGCGCCCTCACACGTACGCTCCCCCTAGAGCGTTGTCGTACCCTCACCTGGACCCTAAACCGTCCCCGTCCCCTAACCCTAACCCTAGCCCGAAGCCTAACCCTAACCCTTCCCCGAAGCCTGACACTCAGCCGTCCCCTAATCCTAACCCGTACGCTGACACTAACCCGCGCCCTCACACGTACGCTCCCCCTAGAGCGTTGTCGTACCCTCACCTGGACCCTAAGCCGTCCCCGTCCCCTAACCCTAACCCTAGCCCGAAGCCTAACCCTAACACTTCCCCGAAGCCTGACCCTCAGCCGTCCCCTAATCCTAACCCGTACGCTGACAGTAACCCGCGCCCTCACACGTACGCTCCCCCTAGAGCGTTGTCGTACCCTCAACTGGACCCTAAACCGTCCCCGTCCCCTAACCCTAACCCTAGCCCGAAGCCTAACCCTAACCCTTCCCCGAAGCCTGACCCTCAGCCGTCCCCTAATCCTAACCCGTACGCTGACACTAACCCGCGCCCTCACACGTACGCTCCCCCTAGAGCGTTGTCGTACCCTCACCTGGACCCTAAGCCGTCCCCGTCCCCTAACCCTAACCCTAGCCCGAAGCCTAACCCTAACCCTTCCCCGAAGCCTGACCCTCAGCCGTCCCCTAATCCTAACCCGTACGCTGACACTAACCCGCGCCCTCACACGTACGCTCCCCCTAGAGCGTTGTCGTACCCTCACCTGGACCCTAAACCGTCCCCGTCCCCTAACCCTAACCCTAGCCCGAAGCCTAACCCTAACCCTTCCCCGAAGCCTGACCCTCAGCCGTCCCCTAATCCTAACCCGTAGGCTGACACTAACCCGCGCCCTCACACGTACGCTCCCCCTAGAGCGTTGTCGTACCCTCACCTGGACCCTAAACCGTCCCCGTCCCCTAACCCTAACCCTAGCCCGAAGCCTAACCCTAACCCTTCCCCGAAGCCTGACCCTCAGCCGTCCCCTAATCCTAACCCGTACGCTGACACTAACCCGCGCCCTCACACGTACGCTCCCCCTAGAGCGTTGTCGTACCCTCACCTGGAACCTAAACCGTCCCCGTCCCCTAACCCTAACCCTAGCCCGAACCCTAACCCTAACCCTTCCCCGAAGCCTGACCCTCAGCCGTCCCCTAATCCTAACCCGTACACTGACACTAACCCGCGCCCTCACACGTACGCTCCCCCTAGAGCGTTGTCGTACCCTCACCTGGACCCTAAACCGTCCCCGTCCCCTAACCCTAACCCTAGCCCGAACCCTAAACCTAACCCTTCCCCGAAGCCTGACCCTCAGCCGTCCCCTAATCCTAACCCGTACGCTGACACTAACCCGCGCCCTCACACGTACGCTCCCCCTAGAGCGTTGTCGTACCCTCACCTGGACCCTAAACCGTCCCCGTCCCCTAACCCTAACCCTAGCCCGAAGCTTAACCCTAACCCTTCCCCGAAGCCTGACCCTCAGCCGTCCCCTAATCCTAACCCGTACGCTGACAGTAACCCGCGCCCTCACACGTACGCTCCCCCTAGAGCGTTGTCGTACCCTCACCTGGACCCTAAACCGTCCCCGTCCCCTAACCCTAACCCTAGCCCGAAGCCTAACCCTAACCCTTCCCCGAAGCCTGACCCTCAGCCGTCCCCTAATCCTAACCCGTACGCTGACACTAACCCGCGCCCTCACACGTACGCTCCCCCTAGAGCGTTGTCGTACCCTCACCTGGACCCTAAACCGTCCCCGTCCCCTAACCCTAACCCTAGCCCGAACCCTAACACTAACCCTTCCCCGAAGCCTGACCCTCAGCCGTCCCCTAATCCTAACCCGTACGCTGACACTAACCCGCGCCCTCACACGTACGCTCCCCCTAGAGCGTTGTCGTACCCTCACCTGGACCCTAAACCGTCCCCGTCCCCTAACCCTAACCCTAGCCCGAAGCCTAACCCTAACCCTTCCCCGAAGCCTGACCCTCAGCCGTCCCCTAATCCTAACCCGTACGCCGACACTAACCCGCGCCCTCACACGTACGCTCCCCCTAGAGCGTTGTCGTACCCTCACCTGGACCCTAAACCGTCCCCGTCCCCTAACCCTAACCCTAGCCCGAAGCCTAACCCTAACCCTTCCCCGAAGCCTGACCCTCAGCCGTCCCCTAATCCTAACCCGTACGCCGACACTAACCCGCGCCCTCACACGTACGCTCCCCCTAGAGCGTTGTCGTACCCTCACCTGGACCCTAAACCGTCCCCGTCCCCTAACCCTAACCCTAGCCCGAACCCTAACCCTAACCCTTCCCCGAAGCCTGACCCTCAGCCGTCCCCTAATCCTAACCCGTACGCTGACACTAACCCGCGCCCTCACACGTACGCTCCCCCTAGAGCGTTGTCGTACCCTCACCTGGACCCTAAACCGTCCCCGTCCCCTAACCCTAACCCTAGCCCGAACCCTAACCCTAACACTTCCCCGAAGCCTGACCCTCAGCCGTCCCCTAATCCTAACCCGTACGCTGACACTAACCCGCGCCGTCACACGTACGCTCCCGCTAGAGCGTTGTCGTACCCTCACCTGGACCCTAAACCGTCCCCGTCCCCTAACCCTAACCCTAGCCCGAACCCTAACCCTAACCCTTCCCCGAAGCCTGACCCTCAGCCGTCCCCTAATCCTAACCCGTACGCTGACACTAACCCGCGCCCTCACACGTACGCTCCCCCTAGAGCGTTGTCGTACCCTCACCTGGACCCTAAACCGTCCCCGTCCCCTAACCCTAACCCTAGCCCGAACCCTAACCCTAACCCTTCCCCGAAGCCTGACCCTCAGCCGTCCCCTAATCCTAACCCGTACGCTGACACTAACCCGCGCCCTCACACGTACGCTCCCCCTAGAGCGTTGTCGTACCCTCACCTGGACCCTAAACCGTCCCCGTCCCCTAACCCTAACCCTAGCCCGAAGCCTAACCCTAACCCTTCCCCGAAGCCTGACCCTCAGCCGTCCCCTAATCCTAACCCGTACGCTGACACTAACCCGCGCCCTCACACGTACGCTCCCCCTAGAGCGTTGTCGTACCCTCACCTGGACCCTAAACCGTCCCCGTCCCCTAACCCTAACCCTAGCCCGAAGCCTAACCCTAACCCTTCCCCGAAGCCTGACCCTCAGCCATCCCCTAATCCTAACCCGTACGCTGAAACTAACCCGCGCCCTCACACGTACGCTCCCCCTAGAGCGTTGTCGTACCCTCACCTGGACCGTAAACCGTCCCCGTCCCCTAACCCTAACCCTAGCCCGAAGCCTAACCCTAACCCTTCCCCGAAGCCTGACCCTCAGCTGTCCCCTAATACTAACCCGTACCCTGACACTAACGGGCGCCCTCACACGTACGCTCCCCCTAGAGCGTTGTCGTACCCTCACCTGGACCCTAAACCGTCCCCGTCCCCTAACCCTAACCCTAGCCCGAAGCCTAACCCTAACCCTTCCCCGAAGCCTGACCCTCAGCTGTCCCCTAATACTAACCCGTACGCTGACACTAACCCACGCCCTCACACGTACGCTCCCCCTAGAGCGTTGTCGTACCCTCACCTGGACCCTAAACCGTCCCCGTCCCCCAACCCTAACCCTAGCCCGAACCCTAACCCTAACACTTCCCCGAAGCCTGACCCTCAGCCGTCCCCTAATCCTAACCCGTACGCTGACACTAACCCGCGCCCTCACACGTACGCTCCCCCTAGAGCGTTGTACCCTCACCTGGACCCTAAACCGTCCCCGTCCCCTAACCCTAACCCTAGCCCGAAGCCTAACCCTAACCCTTCCCCGAAGCCTGACCCTCAGCCGTCCCCTAATCCTAACCCATACGCTGAAACTAACCCGCGCCCTCACACGTACGCTCCCCCTAGAGCGTTGTCGTACCCTCACCTGGACCCTAAACCGTCCCCGTCCCCTAACCCTAACCCTAGCCCGAAGCCTAACCCTAACCCTTCCCCGAAGCCGGACCCTCAGCTGTCCCCTAATACTAACCCGTACGCTGACACTAACCCGCGCCCTCACACGTACGCTCCCCCTAGAGCGTTGTCGTACCCTCACCTGGACCCTAAACCGTCCCCGTCCACTAACCCTAACCCTAGCCCGAAGCCTAACCCTAATCCTTCCCCGAAGCCTGACCCTCAGCTGTCCCCTAATACTAACCTGTACGCTGACACTAACCCGCGCCCTCACACGTACGCTCCCCCTAGAGCGTTGTCGTACCCTCACCTGGACCCTAAACCGTCCCCGTCCCCTAACCCTAACCCTAGCCCGAACCCTAACCCTAACCCTTCCCCGAAGCCTGACCCTCAGCCGTCCCCTAATCCTAACCCGTACGCTGACACTAACCCGCGCCCTCACACGTACGCTCCCCCTAGAGCGTTGTACCCTCACCTGGACCCTAAACCGTCCCCGTCCCCTAACCCTAACCCTAGCCCGAAGCCTAACCCTAACCCTTCCCCGAAGCCTGACACTCAGCCGTCCCCTAATCCTAACCCGTACGCTGACACTAACCCGCGCCCTCACACGTACGCTCCCCCTAGAGTGTTGTCGTACCCTCACCTGGACCCTAAACTGTCCCCGTCCCCTATCCCTAACCCTAGCCCGAACCCTAACCCTAACCCTTCCCCGAAGCCTGACCCTCAGCCGTCCCCTAATCCTAACCCGTACGCTGACACTAACCCGCGCCCTCACACGTACGCTCCCCCTAGAGCGTTGTCGTACCCTCACCTGGACCCTAAACCGTCCCCGTCCCCTAACCCTAACCCTAGCCCGAAGCCTAACCCTAACCCTTCCCCGAAGCCTGACCCTCAGCCGTCCCCTAATCCTAACCCGTACGTTGACACTAACCCGCGCCCTCACACGTACGCTCCCCCTAGAGCGTTGTCGTACCCTCACCTGGACCCTAAGCCGTCCCCGTCCCCTAACCCTAACCCTAGCCCGAAGCCTAACCCTAACCCTTCCCCGAAGCCTGACCCTCAGCCGTCCCCTAATCCTAACCCGTACGCTGACACTAACCCGCGCCCTCACACGTACGCTCCCCCTAGAGCGTTGTCGTACCCTCACCTGGACCCTAAACCGTCCCCGTCCCCTAACCCTAACCCTAGCCCGAAGCCTAACCCTAACCCTTCCCCGAAGCCTGACCCTCAGCCGTCCCCTAATCCTAACCCGTACGCTGACACTAACCCACGCCCTCACACGTACGCTCCCCCTAGAGCGTTGTCGTACCCTCACCTGGACCCTAAACCGTCCCCGTCCCCTAACCCTAACCCTAGCCCGAAGCCTAACCCTAACCCTACCCCGAAGCCTGACCCTCAGCCGTCCCCTAATCCTAACCCGTAGGCTGACACTAACCCGCGCCCTCACACGTACGCTCCCCCTAGAGCGTTGTCGTACCCTCACCTGGACCCTAAACCGTCCCCGTCCCCTAACCCTAACCCTAGCCCGAAGCCTAACCCTAACCCTTCCCCGAAGCCTGACCCTCAGCCGTCCCCTAATCCTAACCCGTACGCTGACACTAACCCGCGCCCTCACACGTACGCTCCCCCTAGAGCGTTGTCGTACCCTCACCTGGACCCTAAACCGTCCCCGTCCCCTAACCCTAACCCTAGCCCGAAGCCTAACCCTAACCCTTCCCCGAAGCCTGACCCTCAGCCGTCCCCTAATCCTAACCCGTACGCTGACACTAACCCGCGCCCTCACACGTACGCTCCCCCTAGAGCGTTGTCGTACCCTCACCTGGACCCTAAACCGTCCCCGTCCCCTAACCCTAACCCTAGCCCGAAGCCTAACCCTAACCCTTCCCCGAAGCCTGACCCTCAGCCGTCCCCTAATCCTAACCCGTACGCTGACACTAACCCGCGCCCTCACACGTACGCTCCCCCTAGAGCGTTGTCGTACCCTCACCTGGACCCTAAACCGTCCCCGTCCCCTAACCCTAACCCTAGCCCGAAGCCTAACCCTAACCCTTCCCCGAAGCCTGAGCCTCAGCCGTCCCCTAATCCTAACCCGTACGCTGACACTAACCCGCGCCCTCACACGTACGCTCCCCCTAGAGCGTTGTCGTACCCTCACCTGGACCCTAAACCGTCCCCGTCCCCTAACCCTAACCCTAGCCCGAAGCCTAACCCTAACCCTTCCCCGAAGCCTGACCCTCAGCCGTCCCCTAATCCTAACCCGTACGCTGACACTAACCCGCGCCCTCACACGTACGCTCCCCCTAGAGCGTTGTCGTACCCTCACCTGGACCCTAAACCGTCCCCGTCCCCTAACCCTAACCCTAGCCCGAACCCTAACCCTAACCCTTCCCCGAAGCCTGACCCTCAGCCGTCCCCTAATCCTAACCCGTACGCTGACACTAACCCGCGCCCTCACACATACGCTCCCCCTAGAGCGTTGTCGTACCCTCACCTGGACCCTAAACCGTCCCCGTCCCCTAACCCTAACCCTAGCCCGAAGCCTAACCCTAACCCTTCCCCGAAGCCTGACCCTCAGCCGTCCCCTAATCCTAACCCGTACGCCGACACTAACCCGCGCCCTCACACGTACGCTCCCCCTAGAGCGTTGTCGTACCCTCACCTGGACCCTAAACCGTCCCCGTCCCCTAACCCTAACCCTAGCCCGAAGCCTAACCCTAACCCTTCCCCGAAGCCTGACCCTCAGCCCTCCCCTAATCCTAACCCGTACGCTGACACTAACCCGCGCCCTCACACGTACGCTCCCCCTAGAGCGTTGTCGTACCCTCACCTGGACCCTAAACCGTCCCCGTCCCCTAACCCTAACCCTAGCCCGAACCCTAACCCTAACCCTTCCCCGAAGCCTGACCCTCAGCCGTCCCCTAATCCTAACCCGTACGCTGACACTAACCCGCGCCCTCACACGTACGCTCCCCCTAGAGCGTTGTCGTACCCTCACCTGGACCCTAAACCGTCCCCGTCCCCTAACCCTAACCCTAGCCCGAAGCCTAACCCTAACCCTTCCCCGAAGCCTGACCCTCAGCCGTCCCCTAATCCTAACCCGTACGCCGACACTAACCCGCGCCCTCACACGTACGCTCCCCCTAGAGCGTTGTCGTACCCTCACCTGGACCCTAAACCGTCCCCGTCCCCTAACCCTAACCCTAGCCCGAAGCCTAACCCTAACCCTTCCCCAAAGCCTGACCCTCAGCCGTCCCCTAATCCTAACCCGTACGCTGACACTAACCCACGCCCTCACACGTACGCTCCCCCTAGAGCGTTGTCGTACCCTCACCTGGACCCTAAACCGTCCCCGTCCCCTAACCCTAACCCTAGCCCGAAGCCTAACCCTAACCCTTCCCCGAAGCCTGACCCTCAGCCGTCCCCTAATCCTAACCCGTACGCTGACACTAACCCGCGCCCTCACACGTACGCTCCCCCTAGAGCGTTGTCGTACCCTCACCTGGACCCTAAACCGTCCCCGTCCCCTAACCCTAACCCTAGCCCGAAGCCTAACCCTAACGCTTCCCCGAAGCCTGACCCTCAGCCGTCCCCTAATCCTAACCCGTACGCTGACACTAACGGGCGCCCTCACACGTACGCTCCCCCTAGAGCGTTGTCGTACCCTCACCTGGACCCTAAACCGTCCCCGTCCCCTAACCCTAACCCTAGCCCGAAGCCTAACCCTAACCCTTCCCGGAAGCCTGACCCTCAGCCGTCCCCTAATCCTAACCCGTACGCTGACACTAACCTGCGCCCTCACACGTACGCTCCCCCTAGAGCGTTGTCGTACCCTCACCTGGACCCTAAACCGTCCCCGTCCCCTAACCCTAACCCTAGCCCGAAGCCTAACCCTAACCCTTCCCCGAAGCCTGACCCTCAGCCGTCCCCTAATCCTAACCCGTACGCTGACACTAACCCGCGCCCTCACACGTACGCTCCCCCTAGAGCGTTGTCGTACCCTCACCTGGACCCTAAACCGTCCCCGTCCCCTAACCCTAACCCTAGCCCGAACACTAACCCTAACCCTTCCCCGAAGCCTGACCCTCAGCCGTCCCCTAATCCTAACCCGTACGCTGACACTAACCCGCGCCCTCACACGTACGCTCCCCCTAGAGCGTTGTCGTACCCTCACCTGGACCCTAAACCGTCCCCGTCCCCTAACCCTAACCCTAGCCCGAACCCTAACCCTAACCCTTCCCCGAAGCCTGACCCTCAGCCGTCCCCTAATCCTAACCCGTACGCTGACACTAACCCGCGCCCTCACACGTACGCTCCCCCTAGAGCGTTGTCGTACCCTCACCTGGACCCTAAACCGTCCCCGTCCCCTAACCCTAACCCTAGCCCGAAGCCTAACCCTAACCCTTCCCCGAAGCCTGACCCTCAGCCGTCCCCTAATCCTAACCCGTACGCTGACACTAACCCGCGCCCTCACACGTACGCTCCCCCTAGATCGTTGTCGTACCCTCACCTGGACCCTAAACCGTCCCCGTCCCCTAACCCTAACCCTAGCCCGAAGCCTAACCCTAACCCTTCCCCGAAGCCTGACCCTCAGCCGTCCCCTAATCCTAACCCGTACGCTGACACTAACCCGCGCCCTCACACGTACGCTCCCCCTAGAGCGTTGTCGTACCCTCACCTGGACCCTAAACCGTCCCCGTCCCCTAACCCTAACCCTAGCCCGAACCCTAACCCTAAACCTTGCCCGAAGCCTGACCCTCAGCCGTCCCCTAATCCTAACCCGTACGCTGACACTAACCCGCGCCCTCACACGTACGCTCCCCCTAGAGCGTTGTCGTACCCTCACCTGGACCCTAAACCGTCCCCGTCCCCTAACCCTAACCCTAGCCCGAAGCCTAACCCTAACCCTTCCCCGAAGCCTGACCCTCAGCCGTCCCCTAATCCTAACCCGTACGCTGACACTAACCCGCGCCCTCACACGTACGCTCCCCCTAGAGCGTTGTCGTACCCTCACCTGGACCCTAAACCGTCCCCGTCCCCTAACCCTAACCCTAGCCCGAAGCCTAACCCTAACCCTTCCCCGAAGCCTGACCCTCAGCCGTCCCCTAATCCTAACCCGTACGCTGACACTAACCCGCGCCCTCACACGTACGCTCCCCCTAGAGCGTTGACGTACCCTCACCTGGACCCTAAACCGTCCCCGTCCCCTAACCCTAACCCTAGCCCGAACCCTAACCCTAACCCTTCCCCGAAGCCTGACCCTCAGCCGTCCCCTAATCCTAACCCGTACGCTGACACTAACCCGCGCCCTCACACGTACGCTCCCCCTAGAGCGTTGTCGTACCCTCACCTGGACCCTAAACCGTCCCCGTCCCCTAACCCTAACCCTAGCCCGAACCCTAACCCTAACCCTTCCCCGAAGCCTGACCCTCAGCCGTCCCCTAATCCTAACCCGTACGCTGACACTAACCCGCGCCCTCACACGTACGCTCCCCCTAGAGCGTTGTCGTACCCTCACCTGAACCCTAAACCGTCCCCGTCCCCTAACCCTAACCCTAGCCCGAAGCCTAACCCTAACCCTTCCCCGAAGCCTGACACTCAGCCGTCCCCTAATCCTAACCCGTACGCTGACACTAACCCGCGCCCTCACACGTACGCTCCCCCTAGAGCGTTGTCGTACCCTCACCTGGACCCTAAACTGTCCCCGTCCCCTATCCCTAACCCTAGCCCGAACCCTAAGCCTAACCCTTCCCCGAAGCCTGACCCTCAGCCGTCCCCTAATCCTAACCCGTACGCTGACACTAACCCGCGCCCTCACACGTACGCTCCCCCTAGAGCGTTGTCGTACCCTCACCTGGACCCTAAACCATCCCCGTCCCCTAACCCTAACCCTAGCCCGAACCCTAACCTTAACCCTTCCCCTCAGCCTGACCCTCAGCCGTCCCCTAATCCTAACCCGTACGCTGACACTAACCCGCGCCCTCACACGTACGCTCCCCCTAGAGCATTGTCGTACCCTCACCTGGACCCTAAACCGTCCCCGTCCCCTAACCCTAACCCTAGCCCGAACCCTAACCCTAACCCTTCCCCGAAGCCTGACCCTCAGCCGTCCCCTAATCCTAACCCGTACGCTGACACTAACCCGCGCCCTCACACGTACGCTCCCCCTAGAGCGTTGTCGTACCCTCACCTGGACCCTAAACTGTCCCCGTCCCCTAACCCTAGCCCGAAGCCTAACCCTAACCCTTCCCCGAAGCCTGACCCTCAGCCGTCCCCTAATCCTAAACCGTACGCTGACAGTAACCCGCGCCCTCACACGTACGCTCCCCCTAGAGCGTTGTCGTACCCTCACCTGGACCCTAAACCGTCCCCGTCCCCTAACCCTAACCCTAGCCCGAAGCCTAACCCTAACCCTTCCCCGAAGCCTGACCCTCAGCCGTCCCCTAATCCTAACCCGTACGCTGACACTAACCCGCGCCCTCACACGTACGCTCCCCCTAGAGCGTTGTCGTACCCTCACCTGGACCCTAAGCCGTCCCCGTCCCCTAACCCTAACCCTAGCCCGAAGCCTAACCCTAACCCTTCCCCGAAGCCTGACCCTCAGCCGTCCCCTAATCCTAACCCGTACGCTGACACTAACCCGCGCCCTCACACGTACGCTCCCCCTAGAGCGTTGTCGTACCCTCACCTGGACCCTAAACCGTCCCCGTCCCCTAACCCTAACCCTAGCCCGAAGCCTAACCCTAACCCTTCCCCGAAGCCTGACCCTCAGCCGTCCCCTAATCCTAACCCGTACGCTGACACTAACCCGCGCCCTCACATGTACGCTCCCCCTAGAGCGTTGTCGTACCCTCACCTGGACCCTAAGCCGTCCCCGTCCCCTAACCCTAACCCTAGCCCGAAGCCTAACCCTAACCCTTCCCCGAAGCCTGACCCTCAGCCGTCCCCTAATCCTAACCCGTACGCTGACACTAACCCGCGCCCTCACACGTACGCTCCCCCTAGAGCGTTGTCGTACCCTCACCTGGACCCTAAACCGTCCCCGTCCCCTAACCCTAACCCTAGCCCGAAGCCTAACCCTAACCCTTCCCCGAAGCCTGACCCTCAGCCGTCCCCTAATCCTAACCCGTACGCTGACACTAACCCGCGCCCTCACACGTAAGCTCCCCCTAGAGCGTTGTCGTACCCTCACCTGGACCCTAAACCGTCCCCGTCCCCTAACCCTAACCCTAGCCCGAAGCCTAACCCTAACCCTTCCCCGAAGCCTGACCCTCAGCCGTCCCCTAATCCTAACCCGTACGCTGACACTAACCCGCGCCCTCACACGTACGCTCCCCCTAGAGCGTTGTCGTACCCTCACCTGGACCCTAAACCGTCCCCGTCCCCTAACCCTAACCCTAGCCCGAAGCCTAACCCTAACCCTTCCCCGAAGCCTGACCCTCAGCCGTCCCATAATCCTAACCCGTACGCTGACACTAACCCGCGCCCTCACACGTACGCTCCCCCTAGAGCGTTGTCGTACACTCACCTGGACCCTAAACCGTCCCCGTCCCCTAACCCTAACCCTAGCCCGAACCCTAACCCTAACCCTTCCCCGAAGCCCGACCCTCAGCCGTCCCCTAATCCTAACCTGTACGCTGACACTAACCCGCGCCCTCACACGTACGCTCCCCCTAGAGCGTTGTCGTACCCTCACCTGGACCCTAAACCGTCCCCGTCCCCTAACCCTAACCCTAGCCCGAAGCCTAACCCTAACGCTTCCCCGAAGCCTGACCCTCAGCCGTCCCCTAATCCTAACCCGTACGCTGACACTAACCCGCGCCCTCACACGTACGCTCCCCCTAGAGCGTTGTCGTACCCTCACCTGGACCCTAAACCGTCCCCGTCCCCTAACCCTAACCCTAGCCCGAACCCTAACCCTAACCCTTCCCCTCAGCCTGACCCTCAGCCGTCCCCTAATCCTAACCCGTACGCTGACACTAACCCGCGCCCTCACACGTACGCTCCCCCTAGAGCATTGTCGTACCCTCACCTGGACCCTAAACCGTCCCCGTCCCCTAACCCTAACCCTAGCCCAAACCCTAACCCTAACCCTTCCCCGAAGCCTGACCCTCAGCCGTCCCCTAATCCTAACCCGTACGCTGACACTAACCCGCGCCCTCACACGTACGCTCCCCCTAGAGCGTTGTCGTACCCTCACCTGGACCCTAAACTGTCCCCGTCCCCTAACCCTAGCCCGAAGCCTAACCCTAACCCTTCCCCGAAGCCTGACCCTCAGCCGTCCCCTAATCCTAACCCGTACGCTGACACTAACCCGCGCCCTCACACGTACGCTCCCCCTAGAGCGTTGTCGTACCCTCACCTGGACCCTAAACCGTCCCCGTCCCCTAACCCTAACCCTAGCCCAAAGCCTAACCCTAACCCTTCCCCGAAGCCTGACCCTCAGCCGTCCCCTAATCCTAACCCGTACGCTGACACTAACCCGCGCCCTCACACGTACGCTCCCCCTAGAGCGTTGTCGTACCCTCACCTGGACCCTAAACCGTCCCCGTCCCCTAACCCTAACCCTAGCCCGAAGCCTAACCCTAACCCTTCCCCGAAGCCTGACCCTCAGCCGTCCCCTAATCCTAACCCGTACGCTGACACTAACCCGCGCCCTCACACGTACGCTCCCCCTAGAGCGTTGTCGTACCCTCACCTGGACCCTAAACCGTCCCCGTCCCCTAACCCTAACCCTAGCCCGAACACTAACCCTAACCCTTCCCCGAAGCCTGACCATCAGCCGTCCCCTAATCCTAACCCGTACGCTGACACTAACCCGCGCCCTCACACGTACGCTCCCCCTAGAGCGTTGTCGTACCCTCACCTGGACCCTAAACCGTCCCCGTCCCCTAACCCTAACCCTAGCCCGAACCCTAACCCTAACCCTTCCCCGAAGCCTGACCCTCAGCCGTCCCCTAATCCTAACCCGTACGCTGACACTAACCCGCGACCTCACACGTACGCTCCCCCTAGAGCGTTGTCGTACCCTCACCTGGACCCTAAACCGTCCCCGTCCCCTAACCCTAACCCTAGCCCGAAGCCTAACCCTAACCCTTCCCCGAAGCCTGACCCTCAGCCGTCCCCTAATCCTAACCCGTACGCTGACACTAACCCGCGCCCTCACACGTACGCTCCCCCTAGATCGTTGTCGTACCCTCACCTGGACCCTAAACCGTCCCCGTCCCCTAACCCTAACCCTAGCCCGAAGCCTAACCCTAACACTTCCCCGAAGCCTGACCCTCAGCCGTCCCCTAATCCTAACCCGTACGCTGACACTAACCCGCGCCCTCACACGTACGCTCCCCCTAGAGCGTTGTCGTACCCTCACCTGGACCCTAAACCGTCCCCGTCCCCTAACCCTAACCCTAGCCCGAACCCTAACCCTAAACCTTCCCCGAAGCCTGACCCTCAGCCGTCCCCTAATCCTAACCCGTACGCTGACACTAACCCGCGCCCTCACACGTACGCTCCCCCTAGAGCGTTGTCGTACCCTCACCTGGACCCTAAACCGTCCCCGTCCCCTAACTCTAACCCTAGCCCGAAGCCTAACCCTAACCCTTCCCCGAAGCCTGACCCTCAGCCGTCCCCTAATCCTAACCCGTACGCTGACACTAACCCGCGCCCTCACACGTACGCTCCCCCTAGAGCGTTGTCGTACCCTCACCTGGACCCTAAACCGTCCCCGTCCCCTAACCCTAACCCTAGCCCGAAGCCTAACCCTAACCCTTCCCCGAAGCCTGACCCTCAGCCGTCCCCTAATCCTAACCCGTACGCTGACACTAACCCGCGCCCTCACACGTACGCTCCCCCTAGAGCGTTGTCGTACCCTCACCTGGACCCTAAACCGTCCCCGTCCCCTAACCCTAACCCTAGCCCGAACCCTAACCCTAACCCTTCCCCGAAGCCTGACCCTCAGCCGTCCCCTAATCCTAACCCGTACGCTGACACTAACCCGCGCCCTCACACGTACGCTCCCCCTAGAGCGTTGTCGTACCCTCACCTGGACCCTAAACCGTCCCCGTCCCCTAACCCTAACCCTAGCCCGAACCCTAACCCTAACCCTTCCCCGAAGCCTGACCCTCAGCCGTCCCCTAATCCTAACCCGTACGCTGACACTAACCCGCGCCCTCACACGTACGCTCCCCCTAGAGCGTTGTCGTACCCTCACCTGAACCCTAAACCGTCCCCGTCCCCTAACCCTAACCCTAGCCCGAAGCCTAACCCTAACCCTTCCCCGAAGCCTGACACTCAGCCGTCCCCTAATCCTAACCCGTACGCTGACACTAACCCGCGCCCTCACACGTACGCTCCCCCTAGAGCGTTGTTGTACCCTCACCTGGACCCTAAACTGTCCCCGTCCCCTATCCCTAACCCTAGCCCGAACCCTAACCCTAACCCTTCCCCGAAGCCTGACCCTCAGCCGTCCCCTAATCCTAACCCGTACGCTGACACTAACCCGCGCCCTCACACGTACGCTCCCCCTAGAGCGTTGTCGTACCCTCACCTGGACCCTAAACCATCCCCGTCCCCTAACCCTAACCCTAGCCCGAACCCTAACCTTAACCCTTCCCCTCAGCCTGACCCTCAGCCGTCCCCTAATCCTAACCCGTACGCTGACACTAACCCGCGCCCTCACACGTACGCTCCCCCTAGAGCATTGTCGTACCCTCACCTGGACCCTAAACCGTCCCCGTCCCCTAACCCTAACCCTAGCCCGAACCCTAACCCTAACCCTTCCCCGAAGCCTGACCCTCAGCCGTCCCCTAATCCTAACCCGTACGCTGACACTAACCCGCGCCCTCACACGTACGCTCCCCCTAGAGCGTTGTCGTACCCTCACCTGGACCCTAAACTGTCCCCGTCCCCTAACCCTAGCCCGAAGCCTAACCCTAACCCTTCCCCGAAGCCTGACCCTCAGCCGTCCCCTAATCCTAAACCGTACGCTGACACTAACCCGCGCCCTCACACGTACGCTCCCCCTAGAGCGTTGTCGTACCCTCACCTGGACCCTAAACCGTCCCCGTCCCCTAACCCTAACCCTAGCCCGAAGCCTAACCCTAACCCTTCCCCGAAGCCTGACCCTCAGCCGTCCCCTAATCCTAACCCGTACGCTGACACTAACCCGCGCCCTCACACGTACGCTCCCCCTAGAGCGTTGTCGTACCCTCACCTGGACCCTAAGCCGTCCCCGTCCCCTAACCCTAACCCTAGCCCGAAGCCTAACCCTAACCCTTCCCCGAAGCCTGACCCTCAGCCGTCCCCTAATCCTAACCCGTACGCTTACACTAACCCGCGCCCTCACACGTACGCTCCCCCTAGAGCGTTGTCGTACCCTCACCTGGACCCTAAGCCGTCCCCGTCCCCTAACCCTAACCCTAGCCCGAAGCCTAACCCTAACCCTTCCCCGAAGCCTGACCCTCAGCCGTCCCCTAATCCTAACCCGTACGCTGACACTAACCCGCGCCCTCACACGTACGCTCCCCCTAGAGCGTTGTCGTACCCTCACCTGGACCCTAAACCGTCCCCGTCCCCTAACCCTAACCCTAGCCCGAACCCTAACCCTAACCCTTCCCCGAAGCCTGACCCTCAGCCGTCCCCTAATCCTAACCCGTACGCTGACACTAACCCGCGCCCTCACACGTATGCTCCCCCTAGAGCGTTGTCGTACCCTCACCTGGACCCTAAACCGTCCCCGTCCCCTAACACTAACCCTAGCCCGAAGCCTAACCCTAACCCTTCCCCGAAGCCTGACCCTCAGCCGTCCCCTAATCCTAACCCGTACGCTGACACTAACCCGCGCCCTCACACGTACGCTCCCCCTAGAGCGTTGTCGTACCCTCACCTGGACCCTAAACCGTCCACGTCCCCTAACCCTAACCCTAGCCCGAAGCCTAACCCTAACCCTTCCCCGAAGCCTGACCCTCAGCCGTCCCCTAATCCTAACCCGTACGCTGACACTAACCCGCGCCCTCACACGTACGCTCCCCCTAGAGCGTTGTCGTACACTCACCTGGACCCTACACCGTCCCCGTCCCCTAACCCTAACCCTAGCCCGAACCCTAACCCTAACCCTTCCCCGAAGCCCGACCCTCAGCCGTCCCCTAATCCTAACCTGTACGCTGACACTAACCCGCGCCCTCACACGTACGCTCCCCCTAGAGCGTTGTCGTACCCTCACCTGGACCCTAAACCGTCCCCGTCCCCTAACCCTAACCCTAGCCCGAAGCCTAACCCTAACGCTTCCCCGAAGCCTGACCCTCAGCCGTCCCCTAATCCTAACCCGTACGCTGACACTAACCCGCGCCCTCACACGTACGCTCCCCCTAGAGCGTTGTCGTACCCTCACCTGGACCCTAAACCGTCCCCGTCCCCTAACCCTAACCCTAGCCCGAAGCCTAACCCTAACGCTTCCCCGAAGCCTGACCCTCAGCCGTCCCCTAATCCTAACCCGTACGCTGACACTAACCCGCGCCCTCACACGTACGCTCCCCCTAGAGCGTTGTCGTACCCTCACCTGGACCCTAAACCGTCCCCGTCCCCTAACCCTAACCCTAGCCCGAAGCCTAACCCTAACCCTTCCCCGAAGCCTGACCCTCAGCCGTCCCCTAATCCTAACCCGTACGCTTACACTAACCCGCGCCCTCACACGTACGCTCCCCCTAGAGCGTTGTCGTACCCTCACCTGGACCCTAAGCCGTCCCCGTCCCCTAACCCTAACCCTAGCCCGAAGCCTAACCCTAACCCTTCCCCGAAGCCTGACCCTCAGCCGTCCCCTAATCCTAACCCGTACGCTGACACTAACCCGCGCCCTCACACGTACGCTCCCCCTAGAGCGTTGTCGTACCCTCACCTGGACCCTAAACCGTCCCCGTCCCCTAACCCTAACCCTAGCCCGAACCCTAACCCTAACCCTTCCCCGAAGCCTGACCCTCAGCCGTCCCCTAATCCTAACCCGTACGCTGACACTAACCCGCGCCCTCACACGTATGCTCCCCCTAGAGCGTTGTCGTACCCTCACCTGGACCCTAAACCGTCCCCGTCCCCTAACACTAACCCTAGCCCGAAGCCTAACCCTAACCCTTCCCCGAAGCCTGACCCTCAGCCGTCCCCTAATCCTAACCCGTACGCTGACACTAACCCGCGCCCTCACACGTACGCTCCCCCTAGAGCGTTGTCGTACCCTCACCTGGACCCTAAACCGTCCACGTCCCCTAACCCTAACCCTAGCCCGAAGCCTAACCCTAACCCTTCCCCGAAGCCTGACCCTCAGCCGTCCCCTAATCCTAACCCGTACGCTGACACTAACCCGCGCCCTCACACGTACGCTCCCCCTAGAGCGTTGTCGTACACTCACCTGGACCCTAAACCGTCCCCGTCCCCTAACCCTAACCCTAGCCCGAACCCTAACCCTAACCCTTCCCCGAAGCCCGACCCTCAGCCGTCCCCTAATCCTAACCTGTACGCTGACACTAACCCGCGCCCTCACACGTACGCTCCCCCTAGAGCGTTGTCGTACCCTCACCTGGACCCTAAACCGTCCCCGTCCCCTAACCCTAACCCTAGCCCGAAGCCTAACCCTAACGCTTCCCCGAAGCCTGACCCTCAGCCGTCCCCTAATCCTAACCCGTACGCTGACACTAACCCGCGCCCTCACACGTACGCTCCCCCTAGAGCGTTGTCGTACCCTCACCTGGACCCTAAACCGTCCCCGTCCCCTAACCCTAACCCTAGCCCGAAGCCTAACCCTAACACTTCCCCGAAGCCTGACCCTCAGCCGTCCCCTAATCCTAACCCGTACGCTGACACTAACCCGCGCCCTCACACGTACGCTCCCCCTAGAGCGTTGTCGTACCCTCACCTGGACCCTAAACCGTCCCCGTCCCCTAACACTAACCCTAGCCCGAACCCTAACCCTAACCCTTCCCCGAAGCCTGACCCTCAGCCGTCCACTAATCCTAACCCGTACGCTGACACTAACCCGCGCCCTCACACGTACGCTCCCCCTAGAGCGTTGTCGTACACTCACCTGGACCCTAAACCGTCCCCGTCCCCTAACCCTAACCCTAGCCCGAACCCTAACCCTAACCCTTCCCCGAAGCCCGACCCTCAGCCGTCCCCTAATCCTAACCTGTACGCTGACACTAACCCGCGCCCTCACACGTACGCTCCCCCTAGAGCGTTGTCGTACCCTCACCTGGACCCTAAACCGTCCCCGTCCCCTAACCCTAACCCTAGCCCGAAGCCTAACCCTAACGCTTCCCCGAAGCCTGACCCTCAGCCGTCCCCTAATCCTAACCCGTACGCTGACACTAACCCGCGCCCTCACACGTACGCTCCCCCTAGAGCGTTGTCGTACCCTCACCTGGACCCTAAACCGTCCCCGTCCCCTAACCCTAACCCTAGCCCGAACCCTAACCCTAACCCTTCCCCTCAGCCTGACCCTCAGCCGTCCCCTAATCCTAACCCGTACGCTGACACTAACCCGCGCCCTCACACGTACGCTCCCCCTAGAGCCTTGTCGTACCCTCACCTGGACCCTAAACCGTCCCCGTCCCCTAACCCTAACCCTAGCCCAAACCCTAACCCTAACCCTTCCCCGAAGCCTGACCCTCAGCCGTCCCCTAATCCTAACCCGTACGCTGACACTAACCCGCGCCCTCACACGTACGCTCCCCCTAGAGCGTTGTCGTACCCTCACCTGGACCCTAAACTGTCCCCGTCCCCTAACCCTAGCCCGAAGCCTAACCCTAACCCTTCCCCGAAGCCTGACCCTCAGCCGTCCCCTAATCCTAACCCGTACGCTGACACTAACCCGCGCCCTCACACGTACGCTCCCCCTAGAGCGTTGTCGTACCCTCACCTGGACCCTAAACCGTCCCCGTCCCCTAACCCTAACCCTAGCCCAAAGCCTAACCCTAACCCTTCCCCGAAGCCTGACCCTCAGCCGTCCCCTAATCCTAACCCGTACGCTGACACTAACCCGCGCCCTCACACGTACGCTCCCCCTAGAGCGTTGTCGTACCCTCACCTGGACCCTAAACCGTCCCCGTCCCCTAACCCTAACCCTAGCCCGAACACTAACCCTAACCCTTCCCCGAAGCCTGACCCTCAGCCGTCCCCTAATCCTAACCCGTACGCTGACACTAACCCGCGCCCTCACACGTACGCTCCCCCTAGAGCGTTGTCGTACACTCACCTGGACCCTAAACCGTCCCCGTCCCCTAACCCTAACCCTAGCCCGAACCCTAACCCTAACCCTTCCCCGAAGCCCGACCCTCAGCCGTCCCCTAATCCTAACCTGTACGCTGACACTAACCCGCGCCCTCACACGTACGCTCCCCCTAGAGCGTTGTCGTACCCTCACCTGGACCCTAAACCGTCCCCGTCCCCTAACCCTAACCCTAGCCCGAAGCCTAACCCTAACGCTTCCCCGAAGCCTGACCCTCAGCCGTCCCCTAATCCTAACCCGTACGCTGACACTAACCCGCGCCCTCACACGTACGCTCCCCCTAGAGCGTTGTCGTACCCTCACCTGGACCCTAAACCGTCCCCGTCCCCTAACCCTAACCCTAGCCCGAACCCTAACCCTAACCCTTCCCCTCAGCCTGACCCTCAGCCGTCCCCTAATCCTAACCCGTACGCTGACACTAACCCGCGCCCTCACACGTACGCTCCCCCTAGAGCATTGTCGTACCCTCACCTGGACCCTAAACCGTCCCCGTCCCCTAACCCTAACCCTAGCCCAAACCCTAACCCTAACCCTTCCCCGAAGCCTGACCCTCAGCCGTCCCCTAATCCTAACCCGTACGCTGACACTAACCCGCGCCCTCACACGTACGCTCCCCCTAGAGCGTTGTCGTACCCTCACCTGGACCCTAAACTGTCCCCGTCCCCTAACCCTAGCCCGAAGCCTAACCCTAACCCTTCCCCGAAGCCTGACCCTCAGCCGTCCCCTAATCCTAACCCGTACGCTGACACTAACCCGCGCCCTCACACGTACGCTCCCCCTAGAGCGTTGTCGTACCCTCACCTGGACCCTAAACCGTCCCCGTCCCCTAACCCTAACCCTAGCCCAAAGCCTAACCCTAACCCTTCCCCGAAGCCTGACCCTCAGCCGTCCCCTAATCCTAACCCGTACGCTGACACTAACCCGCGCCCTCACACGTACGCTCCCCCTAGAGCGTTGTCGTACCCTCACCTGGACCCTAAACCGTCCCCGTCCCCTAACCCTAACCCTAGCCCGAACACTAACCCTAACCCTTCCCCGAAGCCTGACCCTCAGCCGTCCCCTAATCCTAACCCGTACGCTGACACTAACCCGCGCCCTCACACGTACGCTCCCCCTAGAGCGTTGTCGTACACTCACCTGGACCCTAAACCGTCCCCGTCCCCTAACCCTAACCCTAGCCCGAACCCTAACCCTAACCCTTCCCCGAAGCCCGACCCTCAGCCGTCCCCTAATCCTAACCTGTACGCTGACACTAACCCGCGCCCTCACACGTACGCTCCCCCTAGAGCGTTGTCGTACCCTCACCTGGACCCTAAACCGTCCCCGTCCCCTAACCCTAACCCTAGCCCGAAGCCTAACCCTAACGCTTCCCCGAAGCCTGACCCTCAGCCGTCCCCTAATCCTAACCCGTACGCTGACACTAACCCGCGCCCTCACACGTACGCTCCCCCTAGAGCGTTGTCGTACCCTCACCTGGACCCTAAACCGTCCCCGTCCCCTAACCCTAACCCTAGCCCGAACCCTAACCCTAACCCTTCCCCTCAGCCTGACCCTCAGCCGTCCCCTAATCCTAACCCGTACGCTGACACTAACCCGCGCCCTCACACGTACGCTCCCCCTAGAGCATTGTCGTACCCTCACCTGGACCCTAAACCGTCCCCGTCCCCTAACCCTAACCCTAGCCCAAACCCTAACCCTAACCCTTCCCCGAAGCCTGACCCTCAGCCGTCCCCTAATCCTAACCCGTACGCTGACACTAACCCGCGCCCTCACACGTACGCTCCCCCTAGAGCGTTGTCGTACCCTCACCTGGACCCTAAACTGTCCCCGTCCCCTAACCCTAGCCCGAAGCCTAACCCTAACCCTTCCCCGAAGCCTGACCCTCAGCCGTCCCCTAATCCTAACCCGTACGCTGACACTAACCCGCGCCCTCACACGTACGCTCCCCCTAGAGCGTTGTCGTACCCTCACCTGGACCCTAAACCGTCCCCGTCCCCTAACCCTAACCCTAGCCCAAAGCCTAACCCTAACCCTTCCCCGAAGCCTGACCCTCAGCCGTCCCCTAATCGTAACCCGTACGCTGACACTAACCCGCGCCCTCACACGTACGCTCCCCCTAGAGCGTTGTCGTACCCTCACCTGGACCCTAAACCGTCCCCGTCCCCTAACCCTAACCCTAGCCCGAAGCCTAACCCTAACCCTTCCCCGAAGCCTGACCCTCAGCCGTCCCCTAATCCTAACCCGTACGCTGACACTAACCCGCGCCCTCACACGTACGCTCCCCCTAGAGCGTTGTCGTACCCTCACCTGGACCCTAAACCGTCCCCATCCCCTAACCCTAACCCTAGCCCGAACACTAACCCTAACCCTTCCCCGAAGCCTGACCATCAGCCGTCCCCTAATCCTAACCCGTACGCTGACACTAACCCGCGCCCTCACACGTACGCTCCCCCTAGAGCGTTGTCGTACCCTCACCTGGACCCTAAACCGTCCCCGTCCCCTAACCCTAACCCTAGCCCGAACCCTAACCCTAACCCTTCCCCGAAGCCTGACCCTCAGCCGTCCCCTAATCCTAACCCGTACGCTGACACTAACCCGCGACCTCACACGTACGCTCCCCCTAGAGCGTTGTCGTACCCTCACCTGGACCCTAAACCGTCCCCGTCCCCTAACCCTAACCCTAGCCCGAAGCCTAACCCTAACCCTTCCCCGAAGCCTGACCCTCAGCCGTCCCCTAATCCTAACCCGTACGCTGACACTAACCCGCGCCCTCACACGTACGCTCCCCCTAGAGCGTTGTCGTACCCTCACCTGGACCCTAAACCGTCCCCGTCCCCTAACCCTAACCCTAGCCCGAACACTAACCCTAACCCTTCCCCGAAGCCTGACCCTCAGCCGTCCCCTAATCCTAACCCGTACGCTGACACTAACCCGCGCCCTCACACGTACGCTCCCCCTAGAGCGTTGTCGTACCCTCACCTGGACCCTAAACCGTCCCCGTCCCCTAACCCTAACCCTAGCCCGAACCCTAACCCTAAACCTTCCCCGAAGCCTGACCCTCAGCCGTCCCCTAATCCTAACCCGTACGCTGACACTAACCCGCGCCCTCACACGTACGCTCCCCCTAGAGCGTTGTCGTACCCTCACCTGGACCCTAAACCGTCCCCGTCCCCTAACCCTAACCCTAGCCCGAAGCCTAACCCTAACCCTTCCCCGAAGCCTGACCCTCAGCCGTCCCCTAATCCTAACCCGTACGCTGACACTAACCCGCGCCCTCACACGTACGCTCCCCCTAGAGCGTTGTCGTACCCTCACCTGGACCCTAAACCGTCCCCGTCCCCTAACCCTAACCCTAGCCCGAAGCCTAACCCTAACCCTTCCCCGAAGCCTGACCCTCAGCCGTCCCCTAATCCTAACCCGTACGCTGACACTAACCCGCGCCCTCACACGTACGCTCCCCCTAGAGCGTTGTCGTACCCTCACCTGGACCCTAAACCGTCCCCGTCCCCTAACCCTAACCCTAGCCCGAACCCTAACCCTAACCCTTCCCCGAAGCCTGACCCTCAGCCGTCCCCTAATCCTAACCCGTACGCTGACACTAACCCGCGCCCTCACACGTACGCTCCCCCTAGAGCGTTGTCGTACCCTCACCTGGACCCTAAACCGTCCCCGTCCCCTAACCCTAACCCTAGCCCGAACCCTAACCCTAACCCTTCCCCGAAGCCTGACCCTCAGCCGTCCCCTAATCCTAACCCGTACGCTGACACTAACCCGCGCCCTCACACGTACGCTCCCCCTAGAGCGTTGTCGTACCCTCACCTGAACCCTAAACCGTCCCCGTCCCCTAACCCTAACCCTAGCCCGAAGCCTAACCCTAACCCTTCCCCGAAGCCTGACACTCAGCCGTCCCCTAATCCTAACCCGTACGCTGACACTAACCCGCGCCCTCACACGTACGCTCCCCCTAGAGCGTTGTTGTACCCTCACCTGGACCCTAAACTGTCCCCGTCCCCTATCCCTAACCCTAGCCCGAACCCTAACCCTAACCCTTCCCCGAAGCCTGACCCTCAGCCGTCCCCTAATCCTAACCCGTACGCTGACACTAACCCGCGCCCTCACACGTACGCTCCCCCTAGAGCGTTGTCGTACCCTCACCTGGACCCTAAACCATCCCCGTCCCCTAACCCTAACCCTAGCCCGAACCCTAACCTTAACCCTTCCCCTCAGCCTGACCCTCAGCCGTCCCCTAATCCTAACCCGTACGCTGACACTAACCCGCGCCCTCACACGTACGCTCCCCCTAGAGCATTGTCGTACCCTCACCTGGACCCTAAACCGTCCCCGTCCCCTAACCCTAACCCTAGCCCGAACCCTAACCCTAACCCTTCCCCGAAGCCTGACCCTCAGCCGTCCCCTAATCCTAACCCGTACGCTGACACTAACCCGCGCCCTCACACGTACGCTCCCCCTAGAGCGTTGTCGTACCCTCACCTGGACCCTAAACTGTCCCCGTCCCCTAACCCTAGCCCGAAGCCTAACCCTAACCCTTCCCCGAAGCCTGACCCTCAGCCGTCCCCTAATCCTAAACCGTACGCTGACACTAACCCGCGCCCTCACACGTACGCTCCCCCTAGAGCGTTGTCGTACCCTCACCTGGACCCTAAACCGTCCCCGTCCCCTAACCCTAACCCTAGCCCGAAGCCTAACCCTAACCCTTCCCCGAAGCCTGACCCTCAGCCGTCCCCTAATCCTAACCCGTACGCTGACACTAACCCGCGCCCTCACACGTACGCTCCCCCTAGAGCGTTGTCGTACCCTCACCTGGACCCTAAGCCGTCCCCGTCCCCTAACCCTAACCCTAGCCCGAAGCCTAACCCTAACCCTTCCCCGAAGCCTGACCCTCAGCCGTCCCCTAATCCTAACCCGTACGCTTACAATAACCCGCGCCCTCACACGTAGGCTCCCCCTAGAGCGTTGTCGTACCCTCACCTGGACCCTAAGCCGTCCCCGTCCCCTAACCCTAACCCTAGCCCGAAGCCTAACCCTAACCCTTCCCCGAAGCCTGACCCTCAGCCGTCCCCTAATCCTAACCCGTACGCTGACACTAACCCGCGCCCTCACACGTACGCTCCCCCTAGAGCGTTGTCGTACCCTCACCTGGACCCTAAACCGTCCCCGTCCCCTAACCCTAACCCTAGCCCGAACCCTAACCCTAACCCTTCCCCGAAGCCTGACCCTCAGCCGTCCCCTAATCCTAACCCGTACGCTGACACTAACCCGCGCCCTCACACGTATGCTCCCCCTAGAGCGTTGTCGTACCCTCACCTGGACCCTAAACCGTCCCCGTCCCCTAACCCTAACCCTAGCCCGAAGCCTAACCCTAACCCTTCCCCGAAGCCTGACCCTCAGCCGTCCCCTAATCCTAACCCGTACGCTGACACTAACCCGCGCCCTCACACGTACGCTCCCCCTAGAGCGTTGTCGTACCCTCACCTGGACCCTAAACCGTCCACGTCCCCTAACCCTAACCCTAGCCCGAAGCCTAACCCTAACCCTTCCCCGAAGCCTGACCCTCAGCCGTCCCCTAATCCTAACCCGTACGCTGACACTAACCCGCGCCCTCACACGTACGCTCCCCCTAGAGCGTTGTCGTACACTCACCTGGACCCTAAACCGTCCCCGTCCCCTAACCCTAACCCTAGCCCGAACCCTAACCCTAACCCTTCCCCGAAGCCCGACCCTCAGCCGTCCCCTAATCCTAACCTGTACGCTGACAGTAACCCGCGCCCTCACACGTACGCTCCCCCTAGAGCGTTGTCGTACCCTCACCTGGACCCTAAACCGTCCCCGTCCCCTAACCCTAACCCTAGCCCGAAGCCTAACCCTAACGCTTCCCCGAAGCCTGACCCTCAGCCGTCCCCTAATCCTAACCTGTACGCTGACACTAACCCGCGCCCTCACACGTACGCTCCCCCTAGAGCGTTGTCGTACCCTCACCTGGACCCTAAACCGTCCCCGTCCCCTAACCCTAACCCTAGCCCGAAGCCTAACCCTAACACTTCCCCGAAGCCTGACCCTCAGCCGTCCCCTAATCCTAACCCGTACTCTGACACTAACCCGCGCCCTCACACGTACGCTCCCCCTAGAGCGTTGTCGTACCCTCACCTGGACCCTAAACCGTCCCCGTCCCCTAACACTAACCCTAGCCCGAACCCTAACCCTAACCCTTCCCCGAAGCCTGACCCTCAGCCGTCCACTAATCCTAACCCGTACGCTGACACTAACCCGCGCCCTCACACGTACGCTCCCCCTAGAGCGTTGTCGTACACTCACCTGGACCCTAAACCGTCCCCGTCCCCTAACCCTAACCCTAGCCCGAACCCTAACCCTAACCCTTCCCCGAAGCCCGACCCTCAGCCGTCCCCTAATCCTAACCTGTACGCTGACACTAACCCGCGCCCTCACACGTACGCTCCCCCTAGAGCGTTGTCGTACCCTCACCTGGACCCTAAACCGTCCCCGTCCCCTAACCCTAACCCTAGCCCGAAGCCTAACCCTAACGCTTCCCCGAAGCCTGACC
Organism: Globicephala melas; assembly: GCF_963455315.2. NCBI lineage: Eukaryota > Metazoa > Chordata > Mammalia > Artiodactyla > Delphinidae > Globicephala > Globicephala melas. Next base: position 335,947 of record NW_027207429.1, on the reverse strand, counting down.
CTCAGCCGTCCCCTAATCCTAACCCGTACGCTGACACTAACCCGCGCCCTCACACGTACGCTCCCCCTAGAGCGTTGTCGTACCCTCACCTGGACCCTAAACCGTCCCCGTCCCCTAACCCTAACCCTAGCCCGAACCCTAACCCTAACCCTTCCCCTCAGCCTGACCCTCAGCCGTCCCCTAATCCTAACCCGTACGCTGACACTAACCCGCGCCCTCACACGTACGCTCCCCCTAGAGCATTGTCGTACCCTCACCTGGACCCTAAACCGTCCCCGTCCCCTAACCCTAACCCTAGCCCAAACCCTAACCCTAACCCTTCCCCGAAGCCTGACCCTCAGCCGTCCCCTAATCCTAACCCGTACGCTGACACTAACCCGCGCCCTCACACGTACGCTCCCCCTAGAGCGTTGTCGTACCCTCACCTGGACCCTAAACTGTCCCCGTCCCCTAACCCTAGCCCGAAGCCTAACCCTAACCCTTCCCCGAAGCCTGACCCTCAGCCGTCCCCTAATCCTAACCCGTACGCTGACACTAACCCGCGCCCTCACACGTACGCTCCCCCTAGAGCGTTGTCGTACCCTCACCTGGACCCTAAACCGTCCCCGTCCCCTAACCCTAACCCTAGCCCAAAGCCTAACCCTAACCCTTCCCCGAAGCCTGACCCTCAGCCGTCCCCTAATCCTAACCCGTACGCTGACACTAACCCGCGCCCTCACACGTACGCTCCCCCTAGAGCGTTGTCGTACCCTCACCTGGACCCTAAACCGTCCCCGTCCCCTAACCCTAACCCTAGCCCGAAGCCTAACCCTAACCCTTCCCCGAAGCCTGACCCTCAGCCGTCCCCTAATCCTAACCCGTACGCTGACACTAACCCGCGCCCTCACACGTACGCTCCCCCTAGAGCGTTGTCGTACCCTCACCTGGACCCTAAACCGTCCCCGTCCCCTAACCCTAACCCTAGCCCGAAGCCTAACCCTAACCCTTCCCCGAAGCCTGACCCTCAGCCGTCCCCTAATCCTAACCCGTACGCTGACACTAACCCGCGCCCTCACACGTACGCTCCCCCTAGAGCGTTGTCGTACCCTCACCTGGACCCTAAACCGTCCCCGTCCCCTAACCCTAACCCTAGCCCGAACCCTAACCCTAACCCTTCCCCGAAGCCTGACCCTCAGCCGTCCCCTAATCCTAACCCGTACGCTGACACTAACCCGCGACCTCACACGTACGCTCCCCCTAGAGCGTTGTCGTACCCTCACCTGGACCCTAAACCGTCCCCGTCCCCTAACCCTAACCCTAGCCCGAAGCCTAACCCTAACCCTTCCCCGAAGCCTGACCCTCAGCCGTCCCCTAATCCTAACCCGTACGCTGACACTAACCCGCGCCCTCACACGTACGCTCCCCCTAGATCGTTGTCGTACCCTCACCTGGACCCTAAACCGTCCCCGTCCCCTAACCCTAACCCTAGCCCGAAGCCTAACCCTAACCCTTCCCCGAAGCCTGACCCTCAGCCGTCCCCTAATCCTAACCCGTACGCTGACACTAACCCGCGCCCTCACACGTACGCTCCCCCTAGAGCGTTGTCGTACCCTCACCTGGACCCTAAACCGTCCCCGTCCCCTAACCCTAACCCTAGCCCGAACCCTAACCCTAAACCTTCCCCGAAGCCTGACCCTCAGCCGTCCCCTAATCCTAACCCGTACGCTGACACTAACCCGCGCCCTCACACGTACGCTCCCCCTAGAGCGTTGTCGTACCCTCACCTGGACCCTAAACCGTCCCCGTCCCCTAACCCTAACCCTAGCCCGAAGCCTAACCCTAACCCTTCCCCGAAGCCTGACCCTCAGCCGTCCCCTAATCCTAACCCGTACGCTGACACTAACCCGCGCCCTCACACGTACGCTCCCCCTAGAGCGTTGTCGTACCCTCACCTGGACCCTAAACCGTCCCCGTCCCCTAACCCTAACCCTAGCCCGAAGCCTAACCCTAACCCTTCCCCGAAGCCTGACCCTCAGCCGTCCCCTAATCCTAACCCGTACGCTGACACTAACCCGCGCCCTCACACGTACGCTCCCCCTAGAGCGTTGTCGTACCCTCACCTGGACCCTAAACCGTCCCCGTCCCCTAACCCTAACCCTAGCCCGAACCCTAACCCTAACCCTTCCCCGAAGCCTGACCCTCAGCCGTCCCCTAATCCTAACCCGTACGCTGACACTAACCCGCGCCCTCACACGTACGCTCCCCCTAGAGCGTTGTCGTACCCTCACCTGGACCCTAAACCGTCCCCGTCCCCTAACCCTAACCCTAGCCCGAACCCTAACCCTAACCCTTCCCCGAAGCCTGACCCTCAGCCGTCCCCTAATCCTAACCCGTACGCTGACACTAACCCGCGCCCTCACACGTACGCTCCCCCTAGAGCGTTGTCGTACCCTCACCTGAACCCTAAACCGTCCCCGTCCCCTAACCCTAACCCTAGCCCGAAGCCTAACCGTAACCCTTCCCCGAAGCCTGACACTCAGCCGTCCCCTAATCCTAACCCGTACGCTGACACTAACCCGCGCCCTCACACGTACGCTCCCCCTAGAGCGTTGTTGTACCCTCACCTGGACCCTAAACTGTCCCCGTCCCCTATCCCTAACCCTAGCCCGAACCCTAACCCTAACCCTTCCCCGAAGCCTGACCCTCATCCGTCCCCTAATCCTAACCCGTACGCTGACACTAACCCGCGCCCTCACACGTACGCTCCCCCTAGAGCGTTGTCGTACCCTCACCTGGACCCTAAACCATCCCCGTCCCCTAACCCTAACCCTAGCCCGAACCCTAACCTTAACCCTTCCCCTCAGCCTGACCCTCAGCCGTCCCCTAATCCTAACCCGTACGCTGACACTAACCCGCGCCCTCACACGTACGCTCCCCCTAGAGCATTGTCGTACCCTCACCTGGACCCTAAACCGTCCCCGTCCCCTAACCCTAACCCTAGCCCGAACCCTAACCCTAACCCTTCCCCGAAGCCTGACCCTCAGCCGTCCCCTAATCCTAACCCGTACGCTGACACTAACCCGCGCCCTCACACGTACGCTCCCCGTAGAGCGTTGTCGTACCCTCACCTGGACCCTAAACTGTCCCCGTCCCCTAACCCTAGCCCGAAGCCTAACCCTAACCCTTCCCCGAAGCCTGACCCTCAGCCGTCCCCTAATCCTAAACCGTACGCTGACACTAACCCGCGCCCTCACACGTACGCTCCCCCTAGAGCGTTGTCGTACCCTCACCTGGACCCTAAACCGTCCCCGTCCCCTAACCCTAACCCTAGCCCGAAGCCTAACCCTAACCCTTCCCCGAAGCCTGACCCTCAGCCGTCCCCTAATCCTAACCCGTACGCTGACACTAACCCGCGCCCTCACACGTACGCTCCCCCTAGAGCGTTGTCGTACCCTCACCTGGACCCTAAGCCGTCCCCGTCCCCTAACCCTAACCCTAGCCCGAAGCCTAACCCTAACCCTTCCCCGAAGCCTGACCCTCAGCCGTCCCCTAATCCTAACCCGTACGCTTACACTAACCCGCGCCCTCACACGTACGCTCCCCCTAGAGCGTTGTCGTACCCTCACCTGGACCCTAAGCCGTCCCCGTCCCCTAACCCTAACCCTAGCCCGAAGCCTAACCCTAACCCTTCCCCGAAGCCTGACCCTCAGCCGTCCCCTAATCCTAACCCGTACGCTGACACTAACCCGCGCCCTCACACGTACGCTCCCCCTAGAGCGTTGTCGTACCCTCACCTGGACCCTAAACCGTCCCCGTCCCCTAACCCTAACCCTAGCCCGAACCCTAACCCTAACCCTTCCCCGAAGCCTGACACTCAGCCGTCCCCTAATCCTAACCCGTACGCTGACACTAACCCGCGCCCTCACACGTATGCTCCCCCTAGAGCGTTGTCGTACCCTCACCTGGACCCTAAACCGTCCCCGTCCCCTAACCCTAACCCTAGCCCGAAGCCTAACCCTAACCCTTCCCCGAAGCCTGACCCTCAGCCGTCCCCTAATCCTAACCCGTACGCTGACACTAACCCGCGCCCTCACACGTACGCTCCCCCTAGAGCGTTGTCGTACCCTCACCTGGACCCTAAACCGTCCACGTCCCCTAACCCTAACCCTAGCCCGAAGCCTAACCCTAACCCTTCCCCGAAGCCTGACCCTCAGCCGTCCCCTAATCCTAACCCGTACGCTGACACTAACCCGCGCCCTCACACGTACGCTCCCCCTAGAGCGTTGTCGTACACTCACCTGGACCCTAAACCGTCCCCGTCCCCTAACCCTAACCCTAGCCCGAACCCTAACCCTAACCCTTCCCCGAAGCCCGACCCTCAGCCGTCCCCTAATCCTAACCTGTACGCTGACACTAACCCGCGCCCTCACACGTACGCTCCCCCTAGAGCGTTGTCGTACCCTCACCTGGACCCTAAACCGTCCCCGTCCCCTAACCCTAACCCTAGCCCGAAGCCTAACCCTAACGCTTCCCCGAAGCCTGACCCTCAGCCGTCCCCTAATCCTAACCCGTACGCTGACACTAACCCGCGCCCTCACACGTACGCTCCCCCTAGAGCGTTGTCGTACCCTCACCTGGACCCTAAACCGTCCCCGTCCCCTAACCCTAACCCTAGCCCGAAGCCTAACCCTAACACTTCCCCGAAGCCTGACCCTCAGCCGTCCCCTAATCCTAACCCGTACGCTGACACTAACCCGCGCCCTCACACGTACGCTCCCCCTAGAGCGTTGTCGTACCCTCACCTGGACCCTAAACCGTCCCCGTCCCCTAACACTAACCCTAGCCCGAACCCTAACCCTAACCCTTCCCCGAAGCCTGACCCTCAGCCGTCCACTAATCCTAACCCGTACGCTGACACTAACCCGCGCCCTCACACGTACGCTCCCCCTAGAGCGTTGTCGTACCCTCACCTGGACCCTAAACCGTCCCCGTCCCCTAACCCTAACCCTAGCCCGAACCCTAACCCTAACCCTTCCCCGAAGCCTGACCCTCAGCCGTCCCCTAATCCTAACCCGTACGCTGACACTAACCCGCGCCCTCACACGTACGCTCCCCCTAGAGCGTTGTCGTACCCTCACCTGGACCCTAAACCGTCCCCGTCCCCTAACCCTAACCCTAGCCCGAAGCCTAACCCTAACCCTTCCCCGAAGCCTGACCCTCAGCCGTCCCCTAATCCTAACCCGTACGCTGACACTAACCCGCGCCCTCACACGTACGCTCCCCCTAGAGCGTTGTCGTACCCTCACCTGGACCCTAAACCGTCCCCGTCCCCTAACCCTAACCCTAGCCCGAAGGCTAACCCTAACCCTTCCCCGAAGCCTGACCCTCAGCCGTCCCCTAATCCTAACCCGTACGCTGACACTAACCCGCGCCCTCACACGTACGCTCCCCCTAGAGCGTTGTCGTACCCTCACCTGGACCCTAAACCGTCCCCGTCCCCTAACCCTAACCCTAGCCCGAACCCTAACCCTAACCCTTCCCCGAAGCCTGACCCTCAGCCGTCCCCTAATCCTAACCCGTACGCTGACACTAACCCGCGCCCTCACACGTACACTTCCCCTAGAGCGTTGTCGTACCCTCACCTGGACCCTAAACCGTCCCCGTCCCCTAACCCTAACCCTAGCCCGAAGCCTAACCCTAACCCTTCCCCGAAGCCTGACCCTCAGCCGTCCCCTAATCCTAACCCGTACGCTGACACTAACCCGCGCCCTCACACGTACGCTCCCCCTAGAGCGTTGTCGTACCCTCACCTGGACCCTAAACCGTCCCCGTCCCCTAACCCTAACCCTAGCCCGAAGCCTAACCCTAACCCTTCCCCGAAGCCTGACCCTCAGCCGTCCCCTAATCCTAACCCGTACGCTGACACTAACCCGCGCCCTCACACGTACGCTCCCCCTAGAGCGTTGTCGTACCCTCACCTGGACCCTAAACCGTCCCCGTCCCCTAACCCTAACCCTAGCCCGAACCCTAACCCTAACCCTTCCCCGAAGCCTGACCCTCAGCCGTCCCCTAATCCTAACCCGTACGCTGACACTAACCCGCGCCCTCACACGTACGCTCCCCCTAGAGCGTTGTCGTACCCTCACCTGGACCCTAAACCGTCCCCATCCCCTAACCCTAACCCTAGCCCGAACCCTAACCCTAACCCTTCCCCGAAGCCTGACCCTCAGCCGTCCCCTAATCCTAACCCGTACGCTGACACTAACCCGCGCCCTCACACGTACGCTCCCCCTAGAGCGTTGTCGTACCCTCACCTGGACCCTAAACCGTCCCCGTCCCCTAACCCTAACCCTAGCCCGAAGCCTAACCCTAACCCTTCCCCGAAGCCTGACACTCAGCCGTCCCCTAATCCTAACCCGTACGCTGACACTAACCCGCGCCCTCACACGTACGCTCCCCCTAGAGCGTTGTCGTACCCTCACCTGGACCCTAAACTGTCCCCGTCCCCTATCCCTAACCCTAGCCCGAACCCTAACCCTAACCCTTCCCCGAAGCCTGACCCTCAGCCGTCCCCTAATCCTAACCCGTACGCTGACACTAACCCGCGCCCTCACACGTACGCTCCCCCTAGAGCGTTGTCGTACCCTCACCTGGACCCTAAACCGTCCCCGTCCCCTAACCCTAACCCTAGCCCGAACCCTAACCCTAACCCTTCCCCTCAGCCTGACCCTCAGCCGTCCCCTAATCCTAACCCGTACGCTGACACTAACCCGCGCCCTCACACGTACGCTCCCCCTAGAGCATTGTCGTACCCTCACCTGGACCCTAAACCGTCCCCGTCCCCTAACCCTAACCCTAGCCCGAACCCTAACCCTAACCCTTCCCCGAAGCCTGACCCTCAGCCGTCCCCTAATCCTAACCCGTACGCTGACACTAACCCGCGCCCTCACACGTACGCTCCCCCTAGAGCGTTGTCGTACCCTCACCTGGACCCTAAACTGTCCCCGTCCCCTAACCCTAGCCCGAAGCCTAACCCTAACCCTTCCCCGAAGCCTGACCCTCAGCCGTCCCCTAATCCTAAACCGTACGCTGACACTAACCCGCGCCCTCACACGTACGCTCCCCCTAGAGCGTTGTCGTACCCTCACCTGGACCCTAAACCGTCCCCGTCCCCTAACCCTAACCCTAGCCCGAAGCCTAACCCTAACACTTCCCCGAAGCCTGACCCTCAGCCGTCCCCTAATCCTAACCCGTACGCTGACACTAACCCGCGCCCTCACACGTACGCTCCCCCTAGAGCGTTGTCGTACCCTCACCTGGACCCTAAGCCGTCACCGTCCCCTAACCCTAACCCTAGCCCGAAGCCTAACCCTAACCCTTCCCCGAAGCCTGACCCTCAGCCGTCCCCTAATCCTAACCCGTACGCTGACACTAACCCGCGCCCTCACACGTACACTCCCCCTAGAGCGTTGTCGTACCCTCACCTGGACCCTAAACCGTCCCCGTCCCCTAACCCTAACCCTAGCCCGAAGCCTAACCCTAACCCTTCCCCGAAGCCTGACCCTCAGCCGTCCCCTAATCCTAACCCGTACGCTGACACTAACCCGCGCCCTGACACGTACGCTCCCCCTAGAGCGTTGTCGTACCCTCACCTGGACCCTAAGCCGTCCCCGTCCCCTAACCCTAACCCTAGCCCGAAGCCTAACCCTAACCCTTCCCCGAAGCCTGACCCTCAGCCGTCCCCTAATCCTAACCCGTACGCTGACACTAACACGCGCCCTCACACGTACGCTCCCCCTAGAGCGTTGTCGTACCCTCACCTGGACCCTAAACCGTCCCCGTCCCCTAACCCTAACCCTAGCCCGAAGCCTAACCCTAACCCTTCCCCGAAGCCTGACCCTCAGCCGTCCCCTAATCCTAACCCGTACGCTGACACTAACCCGCGCCCTCACACGTATGCTCCCCCTAGAGCGTTGTCGTACCCTCACCTGGACCCTAAACCGTCCCCGTCCCCTAACCCTAACCCTAGCCCGAAGCCTAACCCTAACCCTTCCCCGAAGCCTGACCCTCAGCCGTCCCCTAATCCTAACCCGTACGCTGACACTAACCCGCGCCCTCACACGTACGCTCCCCCTAGAGCGTTGTCGTACCCTCACCTGGACCCTAAACCGTCCCCGTCCCCTAACCCTAACCCTAGCCCGAAGCCTAACCCTAACCCTTCCCCGAAGCCTGACCCTCAGCCGTCCCCTAATCCTAACCCGTACGCTGACACTAACCCGCGCCCTCACACGTACGCTCCCCCTAGAGCGTTGTCGTACCCTCACCTGGACCCTAAACCGTCCCCGTCCCCTAACCCTAACCCTAGCCCGAACCCTAACCCTAACCCTTCCCCGAAGCCTGACCCTCAGCCGTCCCCTAATCCTAACCCGTACGCTGACACTAACCCGCGCCCTCACACGTACGCTCCCCCTAGAGCGTTGTCGTACCCTCACCTGGACCCTAAACCGTCCCCGTCCCCTAACCCTAACCCTAGCCCGAACCCTAACCCTAACCCTTCCCCGAAGCCTGACCCTCAGCCGTCCCCTAATCCTAACCCGTACGCTGACACTAACCCGCGCCCTCACACGTACGCTCCCCCTAGAGCGTTGTCGTACCCTCACCTGGACCCTAAACCGTCCCCGTCCCCTAACCCTAACACTAGCCCGAAGCCTAACCCTAACCCTTCCCCGAAGCCTGACCCTCAGCCGTCCCCTAATCCTAACCCGTACGCTGACACTAACCCGCGCCCTCACACGTACGCTCCCCCTAGAGCGTTGTCGTACCCTCACCTGGACCCTAAACCGTCCCCGTCCCCTAACCCTAACCCTAGCCCGAAGCCTAACCCTAACCCTTCCCCGAAGCCTGACCCTCAGCCGTCCCCTAATCCTAACCCGTACGCTGACACTAACCCGCGCCCTCACACGTACGCTCCCCCTAGAGCGTTGTCGTACCCTCACCTGGACCCTAAACCGTCCCCGTCCCCTAACCCTAACCCTAGCCCGAAGCCTAACCCTAACCCTTCCCCGAAGCCTGACCCTCAGCCGTCCCCTAATCCTAACCCGTACGCTGACACTAACCCGCGCCCTGACACGTACGCTCCCCCTAGAGCGTTGTCGTACCCTCACCTGGACCCTAAGCCGTCCCCGTCCCCTAACCCTAACCCTAGCCCGAAGCCTAACCCTAACCCTTCCCCGAAGCCTGACCCTCAGCCGTCCCCTAATCCTAACCCGTACGCTGACACTAACACGCGCCCTCACACGTACGCTCCCCCTAGAGCGTTGTCGTACCCTCACCTGGACCCTAAACCGTCCCCGTCCCCTAACCCTAACCCTAGCCCGAAGCCTAACCCTAACCCTTCCCCGAAGCCTGACCCTCAGCCGTCCCCTAATCCTAACCCGTACGCTGACACTAACCCGCGCCCTCACACGTATGCTCCCCCTAGAGCGTTGTCGTACCCTCACCTGGACCCTAAACCGTCCCCGTCCCCTAACCCTAACCCTAGCCCGAAGCCTAACCCTAACCCTTCCCCGAAGCCTGACCCTCAGCCGTCCCCTAATCCTAACCCGTACGCTGACACTAACCCGCGCCCTCACACGTACGCTCCCCCTAGAGCGTTGTCGTACCCTCACCTGGACCCTAAACCGTCCCCGTCCCCTAACCCTAACCCTAGCCCGAAGCCTAACCCTAACCCTTCCCCGAAGCCTGACCCTCAGCCGTCCCCTAATCCTAACCCGTACGCTGACACTAACCCGCGCCCTCACACGTACGCTCCCCCTAGAGCGTTGTCGTACCCTCACCTGGACCCTAAACCGTCCCCGTCCCCTAACCCTAACCCTAGCCCGAACCCTAACCCTAACCCTTCCCCGAAGCCTGACCCTCAGCCGTCCCCTAATCCTAACCCGTACGCTGACACTAACCCGCGCCCTCACACGTACGCTCCCCCTAGAGCGTTGTCGTACCCTCACCTGGACCCTAAACCGTCCCCGTCCCCTAACCCTAACCCTAGCCCGAACCCTAACCCTAACCCTTCCCCGAAGCCTGACCCTCAGCCGTCCCCTAATCCTAACCCGTACGCTGACACTAACCCGCGCCCTCACACGTACGCTCCCCCTAGAGCGTTGTCGTACCCTCACCTGGACCCTAAACCGTCCCCGTCCCCTAACCCTAACACTAGCCCGAAGCCTAACCCTAACCCTTCCCCGAAGCCTGACCCTCAGCCGTCCCCTAATCCTAACCCGTACGCTGACACTAACCCGCGCCCTCACACGTACGCTCCCCCTAGAGCGTTGTCGTACCCTCACCTGGACCCTAAACCGTCCCCGTCCCCTAACCCTAACCCTAGCCCGAAGCCTAACCCTAACCCTTCCCCGAAGCCTGACCCTCAGCCGTCCCCTAATCCTAACCCGTACGCTGACACTAACCCGCGCCCTCACACGTACGCTCCCCCTAGAGCGTTGTCGTACCCTCACCTGGACCCTAAACCGTCCCCGTCCCCTAACCCTAACCCTAGCCCGAAGCCTAACCCTAACCCTTCCCCGAAGCCTGACCCTCAGCCGTCACCTAATCCTAACCCGTACGCTGACACTAACCCGCGCCCTCACACGTACGCTCCCCCTAGAGCGTTGTCGTACCCTCACCTGGACCCTAAACCGTCCCCGTCCCCTAACCCTAACCCTAGCCCGAAGCCTAACCCTAATCCTTCCCCGAAGCCTGACCCTCAGCCGTCCCCTAATCCTAACCCGTACGCCGACACTAACCCGCGCCCTCACACGTACGCTCCCCCTAGAGCGTTGTCGTACCCTCACCTGGACCCTAAACCGTCCCCGTCCCCTAACCCTAACCCTAGCCCGAACCCTAACCCTAACACTTCCCCGAAGCCTGACCCTCAGCCGTCCCCTAATCCTAACCCGTACGCTGACACTAACCCGCGCCCTCACACGTACGCTCCCCCTAGAGCGTTGTCGTACCCTCACCTGGACCCTAAACCGTCCCCGTCCCCTAACCCTAACCCTAGCCCGAAGCCTAACCCTAACCCTTCCCCGAAGCCTGACCCTCAGCCGTCCCCTAATCCTAACCCGTACGCTGACACTAACCCGCGCCCTCACACGTAAGCTCCCCCTAGAGCGTTGTCGTACCCTCACCTGGACCCTAAACCGTCCCCGTCCCCTAACCCTAACCCTAGACCGAACCCTAACCCTAACCCTTCCCCGAAGCCTGACCCTCAGCCGTCCCTTAATCCTAACCCGTACGCTGACACTAACCCGCGCCCTCACACGTACGCTCCCCCTAGAGCGTTGTCGTACCCTCACCTGGACCCTAAACCGTCCCCGTCCCCTAACCCTAACCCTAGCCCGAACCCTAACCCTAACCCTTCCCCGAAGCCTGACCCTCAGCCGTCCCCTAATCCTAACCCGTACGCTGACACTAACCCGCGCCCTCACACGTACGCTCCCCCTAGAGCGTTGTCGTACCCTCACCTGGACCCTGAACCGTCCCCGTCCCCTAACCCTAACCCTAGCCCGAACCCTAACCCTAACCCTTCCCCGAAGCCTGACCCTCAGCCGTCCCCTAATCCTAACCCGTACGCTGACACTAACCCGCGCCCTCACACGTACGCTCCCCCTAGAGCGTTGTCGTACCCTCACCTGGACCCTAAACCGTCCCCGTCCCCTAACCCTAACCCTAGCCCGAAGCCTAACCCTAACCCTTCCCCGAAGCCTGACCCTCAGCCGTCCCCTAATCCTAACCCGTACGCTGACACTAACCCGCGCCCTCACACGTACGCTCCCCCTAGAGCGTTGTTGTACCCTCACCTGGACCCTGAACCGTCCCCGTCCCCTAACCCTAACCCTAGCCCGAACCCTAATCCTAACCCTTCCCCGAAGCCTGACCCTCAGCCGTCCCCTAATCCTAACCCGTACGCTGACACTAACCCGCGCCCTCACACGTACGCTCCCCCTAGAGCGTTGTCGTACCCTCACCTGGACCCCAAACCGTCCCCGTCCCCTAACCCTAACCCTAGCCCGAACCCTAACCCTAACCCTTCCCCGAAGCCTGACCCTCAGCCGTCCCCTAATCCTAACCCGTACGCTGACACTAACCCGCGCCCTCACACGTACGCTCCCCCTAGAGCGTTGTCGTACCCTCACCTGGACCCTAAACCGTCCCCGTCCCCTAACCCTAACCCTAGCCCGAACCCTAACCCTAACCCTTCCCCGAAGCCTGACCCTCAGCCGTCCCCTAATCCTAACCCGTACGCTGACACTAACCCGCGCCCTCACACGTACGCTCCCCCTAGAGCGTTGTCGTACCCTCACCTGGACCCTGAACCGTCCCCGTCCCCTAACCCTAACCCTAGCCCGAACCCTAACCCTAACCCTTCCCCGAAGCCTGACCCTCAGCCGTCCCCTAATCCTAACCCGTACGCTGACACTAACCCGCGCCCTCACACGTACGCTCCCCCTAGAGCGTTGTCGTACCCTCACCTGGACCCTAAACCGTCCCCGTCCCCTAACCCTAACCCTAGCCCGAAGCCTAACCCTAACCCTTCCCCGAAGCCTGACCCTCAGCCGTCCCCTAATCCTAACCCGTACGCTGACACTAACCCGCGCCCTCACACGTACGCTCCCCCTAGAGCGTTGTCGTACCCTCACCTGGACCCTAAACCGTCCCCGTCCCCTAACCCTAACCCTAGCCCGAAGCCTAACCCTAACCCTTCCCCGAAGCCTGACCCTCAGCCGTCCCCTAATCCTAACCCGTACGCTGACACTAACCCGCGCCCTCACACATACGCTCCCCCTAGAGCATTGTCGTACCCTCACCTGGACCCTGAACCGTCCCCGTCCCCTAACCCTAACCCTAGCCCGAACCCTAACCCTAACACTTCCCCGAAGCCTGACCCTCAGCCGTCCCCTAATCCTAACCCGTACGCTGACACTAACCCGCGCCCTCACACGTACGCTCCCCCTAGAGCGTTGTCCTACCCTCACCTGGACCCTGAACCGTCCCCGTCCCCTAACCCTAACCCTAGCCCGAAGCCTAACCCTAACCCTTCCCCGAAGCCTGACCCTCAGCCGTCCCCTAATCCTAACCTTACGCTGACACTAACCCGCGCCCTCACACGTACGCTCCCCCTAGAGCATTGTCGTACCCTCACCTGGACCCTGAACCGTCCCCGTCCCCTAACCCTAACCCTAGCCCGAACCCTAATCCTAACCCTTCCCCGAAGCCTGACCCTCAGCCGTCCCCTAATCCTAACCCGTACGCTGACACTAACCCGCGCCCTCACACGTACGCTCCCCCTAGAGCGTTGTCGTACCCTCACCTGGACCCCAAACCGTCCCCGTCCCCTAACCCTAACCCTAGCCCGAACCCTAACCCTAACCCTTCCCCGAAGCCTGACCTTCAGCCGTCCCCTAATCCTAACCCGTACGCTGACACTAACCCGCGCCCTCACACGTACGCTCCCCCTAGAGCGTTGTCGTACCCTCACCTGGACCCTAAACCGTCCCCGTCCCCTAAACCTAACCCTAGCCAGAAGCCTAACCCTAACCCTTCTCCGAGGCCTGACCCTCAGCCGTCCCCTAATCCTAACCCGTACGCTGACACTAACCCGCGCCCTCACACGTACGCTCCCCCTAGAGCGTTGTCGTACCCTCACCTGGACCCTAAACCGTCCCCGTCCCCTAACCCTAACCCTAGCCCGAACCCTAACCCTAACCCTTCCCCGAAGCCTGACCCTCAGCCGTCCCCTAATCCTAACCCGTACGCTGACACTAACCCGCGCCCTCACACGTACGCTCCCCCTAGAGCGTTGTCGTACCCTCACCTGGACCCTAAACCGTCCCCGTCCCCTAACCCTAACCCTAGCCCGAAGCCTAACCCTAACCCTTCCCCGAAGCCTGACCCTCAGCCGTCCCCTAATCCTAACCCGTACGCTGACACTAACCCGCGCCCTCACACGTACGCTCCCCCTAGAGCGTTGTCGTACCCTCACCTGGACCCTAAACCGTCCCCGTCCCCTAACCCGAACCATAGCCCGAACCCTAACCCTAACCCTTCCCCGAAGCCTGACCCTCAGCCGTCCCCTAATCCTAACCCGTACGCTGACACTAACCCACGCCCTCACACGTACGCTCCCCCTAGAGCGTTGTCGTACCCTCACCTGGACCCTGAACCATCCCCGTCCCCTAACCCTAACCCTAGACCGAACCCTAACCCTAACCCTTCCCCAAAGCCTGACACTCAGCCGTCCCCTAATCCTAACCCGTACGCTGACACTAACCCGCGCCCTCACACGTACGCTCCCCCTAGAGCGTTGTCGTACCCTCACCTGGACCCTGAACCGTCCCCGTCCCCTAACCCTAACCCTAGCCCGAACCCTAACCCTAACACTTCCCCGAAGCCTGACCCTCAACCGTCCCCTAATCCTAACCCGTACGCTGACACTAACCCGCGCCCTCACACGTACGCTCCCCCTAGAGCGTTGTCGTACCCTCACCTGGACCCTAAACCGTCCCCGTCCCCTAACCCTAACCCTAGCCCGAAGCCTAACCCTAACCCTTCCCCGAAGCCTGACCCTCAGCCGTCCCCTAATCCTAACCCGTATGCTGACACTAACCCGCGTCCTCACACGTACGCTCCCCCTAGAGCGTTGTCGTACCCTCACCTGGACCCTGAACCGTCCCCGTCCCCTAACCCTAACCCTAGCCCGAAGCCTAACCCTAACCCTAACCCTTCCCCGAAGCCTGACCCTCAGCCGTCCCCTAATCCTAACCCGTACGCTGACACTAACCCGCGCCCTCACACGTACGCTCCCCCTAGAGCGTTGTCGTACCCTCACCTGGACCCTAAACCGTCCCCGTCCCCTAACCCTAACCCTAGCCCGAACCCTAACCCTAACCCTTCCCCGAAGCCTGACCCTCAGCCGTCCCCTAATCCTAACCCGTACGCTGACACTAACCCGCGCCCTCACACGTACGCTCCCCCTAGAGCGTTGTCGTACCCTCACCTGGACCCTAAACCGTCCCCGTCCCCTAACCCTAACCCTAGCCCGAACCCTAACCCTAACCCTTCCCCGAAGCCTGACCCTCAGCCGTCCCCTAATCCTAACCCGTACGCTGACACTAACCCGCGCCCTCACACGTACGCTCCCCCTAGAGCGTTGTCGTACCCTCACCTGGACCCTAAACTGTCCCCGTCCCCTAACGCTAACCCTAGCCCGAACCCTAACCCTAACCCTTCCCCGAAGCCTGACCCTCAGCCGTCCCCTAATCCTAACCCGTACGCTGACACTAACCCGCGCCCTCACACGTACGCTCCCCCTAGAGTGTTGTCGTACCCTCACCTGGACCCTAAACCGTCCCCGTCCCCTAACCCTAACCCTAGCCTGAAGCCTAACCCTAACCCTTCCCCGAAGCCTGACCCTCAGCCGTCCCCTAATCCTAACCCGTACGCTGACACTAACCCGCGCCCTCACACGTACGCTCCCCCTAGAGCGTTGTCGTACCCTCACCTGGACCCTAAACCGTCCCCGTCCCCTAACCCTAACCCTAGCCCGAACCCTAACCCTAACCCTTCCCCGAAGCCTGACCCTCAGCCGTCCCCTAAACCTAACCCGTACGCTGACACTAACCCGCGCCCTCACACGTACACTCCCCCTAGAGCGTTGTCGTACCCTCACCTGGACCCTAAACCGTCCCCGTCCCCTAACCCTAACCCTAGCCCGAACCCTAACCCTAACCCTTCCCCGAAGCCTGACCCTCAGCCGTCCCCTAATCCTAACCCGTACGCTGACACTAACCCGCGCCCTCACACGTACGCTCCCCCTAGAGCGTTGTCGTACCCTCACCTGGACCCTAAACCGTCCCCGTCCCCTAACCCTAACCCTAGCCCGAAGCCTAACCCTAACCCTTCCCCGAAGCCTGACCCTCAGCCGTCCCCTAATCCTAACCCGTACGCTGACACTAACCCGCGCCCTCACACGTACGCTCCCCCTAGAGCGTTGTCGTACCCTCACCTGGACCCTAAACCGTCCCCGTCCCCTAACCCTAACCCTAGCCCGAACCCTAAACCTAACCCTTCCCCAAAGCCTGACCCTCAGCCGTCCCCTAATCCTAACCCGTACGCTGACACTAACCCGCGCCCTCACACGTACGCTCCCCCTAGAGCGTTGTCGTACCCTCACCTGGACCCTAAACCGTCCCCGTCCAATAACCCTAACCCTAGCCCGAAGCCTAACCCTAACCCTTCCCCGAAGCCTGACCCTCAGCCGTCCCCTAATCCTAACCCGTACGCTGACACTAACCCGCGCCCTCACATGTACGTTCCCCCTAGAGCGTTGTCGTACCCTCACCTGGACCCTGAACCGTCCCCGTCCCCTAACCCTAACCCTAGCCCGAACCCTAACCCTAACCCTTCCCTGAAGCCTGACCCTCAGCCGTCCCCTAATCCTAACCCGTACGCTGACACTAACCCGCGCCCTCACACGTACGCTCCCCCTAGAGCGTTGTCGTACCCTCACTTGGACCCTAAACCGTCACCGTCCCCTAACCCTAACCCTAGCCCGAAGCCTAACCCTAACCCTTCCCCGAAGCCTGACCCTCAGCCGTCCCCTAATCCTAACCCGTACGCTGACACTAACCCGCGCCCTCACACGTACGCTCCCCCTAGAGCGTTGTCGTACCCTCACCTGGACCCTAAACCGTCCCCGTCCCCTAACCCTAACCCTAGCCCGAACCCTAACCCTAACCCTTCCCCGAAGCCTGACCCTCAACCGTCCCCTAATCCTAACCCGTACGCTGACACTAACCCGCGCCCTCACACGTACGCTCCCCCTAGAGCGTTGTCGTACCCTCACCTGGACCCTAAACCGTCCCCGTCCCCTAACCCTAACCCTAGCCCGAACCCTAACCCTAACCCTTCCCCGAAGCCTGACCCTCAGACGTCCCCTAATCCTAACCCGTATGCTGACACTAACCCGCGTCCTCACACGTACGCTCCCCCTAGAGCGTTGTCGTACCCTTACCTGGACCCTGAACCGTCCCCGTCCCCTAACCCTAACCCTAGCCCGAAGCCTAACCCTAACCCTAACCCTTCCCCGAAGCCTGACCCTCAGCCGTCCCCTAATCCTAACCCGTACGCTGACACTAACCTGCGCCCTCACACGTACGCTCCCCCTAGAGCGTTGTCGTACCCTAACCTGGACCCTAAACCGTCCCCGTCCCCTAACCCTAACCCTAGCCCGAACCCTAACCCTAACCCTTCCCCGAAGCCTGACCCTCAGCCGTCCCCTAATCCTAACCCGTACGCTGACACTAACCCGCGCCCTCACACGTACGCTCCCCCTAGAGCGTTGTCGTACCCTCACCTGGACCCTAAACCGTCCCCGTCCCCTAACCCTAACCCTAGCCCGAAGCCTAACCCTAACCCTTCCCCGAAGCCTGACCCTCAGCCGTCCCCTAATCCTAACCCGTACGTTGACACTAACCCGCGCCCTCACACGTACGCTCCCCCTAGAGCGTTGTCGTACCCTCACCTGGACCCTAAACCGTCCCCGTCCCCTAACCCTAACCCTAGCCCGAACCCTAACCCTAACCCTTCCCCGAAGCCTGACCCTCAGCCGTCCCCTAATCCTAACCCGTACGCTGACACTAACCCGCGCCCTCACACGTACGCTCCCCCTAGAGCGTTGTCGTACCCTCACCTGGACCCTGAACCATCCCCGTCCCCTAACCCTAACCCTAGACCGAACCCTAACCCTAACCCTTCCCCAAAGCCTGACACTCAGCCGTCCCCTAATCCTAACCCGTACGCTGACACTAACCCGCGCCCTCACACGTACGCTCCCCCTAGAGCGTTGTCGTACCCTCACCTGGACCCTGAACCGTCCCCGTCCCCTAACCCTAACCCTAGCCCGAACCCTAACCCTAACCCTTCCCCGAAGCCTGACCCTCAACCGTCCCCTAATCCTAACCCGTACGCTGACACTAACCCGCGCCCTCACACGTACGCTCCCCCTAGAGCGTTGTCGTACCCTCACCTGGACCCTAAATCGTCCCCGTCCCCTAACCCTAACCCTAGCCCGAAGCCTAACCCTAACCCTTCCCCGAAGCCTGACCCTCAGCCGTCCCCTAATCCTAACCCGTATGCTGACACTAACCCGCGTCCTCACACGTACGCTCCCCCTAGAGCGTTGTCGTACCCTCACCTGGACCCTGAACCGTCCCCGTCCCCTAACCCTAACCCTAGCCCGAAGCCTAACCCTAACCCTAACCCTTCCCCGAAGCCTGACCCTCAGCCGTCCCCTAATCCTAACCCGTACGCTGACACTAACCCGCGCCCTCACACGTACGCTCCCCCTAGAGCGTTGTCGTACCCTCACCTGGACCCTAAACCGTCCCCGTCCCCTAACCCTAACCCTAGCCCGAACCCTAACCCTAACCCTTCCCCGAAGCCTGACCCTCAGCCGTCCCCTAATCCTAACCCGTACGCTGACACTAACCCGCGCCCTCACACGTACGCTCCCCCTAGAGCGTTGTCGTACCCTCACCTGGACCCTAAACCGTCCCCGTCCCCTAACCCTAACCCTAGCCCGAACCCTAACCCTAACCCTTCCCCGAAGCCTGACCCTCAGCCGTCCCCTAATCCTAACCCGTACGCTGACACTAACCCGCGCCCTCACACGTACGCTCCCCCTAGAGCGTTGTCGTACCCTCACCTGGACCCTAAACCGTCCCCGTCCCCTAACCCTAACCCTAGCCCGAACCCTAACCCTAACCCTTCCCCGAAGCCTGACCCTCAACCGTCCCCTAATCCTAACCCGTACGCTGACACTAACCCGCGCCCTCACACGTACGCTCCCCCTAGAGCGTTGTCGAACCCTCACCTGGACCCTAAACCGTCCCCGTCCCCTAACCCTAACCCTAGCCCGAAGCCTAACCCTAACCCTTCCCCGAAGCCTGACCCTCAGCCGTCCCCTAATCCTAACCCGTATGCTGACACTAACCCGCGTCCTCACACGTACGCTCCCCCTAGAGCGTTGTCGTACCCTTACCTGGACCCTGAACCGTCCCCGTCCCCTAACCCTAACCCTAGCCCGAAGCCTAACCCTAACCCTAACCCTTCCCCGAAGCCTGACCCTCAGCCGTCCCCTAATCCTAACCCGTACGCTGACACTAACCCGCGCCCTCACACGTACGCTCCCCCTAGAGCGTTGTCGTACCCTCACCTGGACCCTAAACCGTCCCCGTCCCCTAACCCTAACCCTAGCCCGAACCCTAACCCTAACCCTTCCCCGAAGCCTGACCCTCAGCCGTCCCCTAATCCTAACCCGTACGCTGACACTAACCCGCGCCCTCACACGTACGCTCCCCCTAGAGCGTTGTCGTACCCTCACCTGGACCCTAAACCGTCCCCGTCCCCTAACCCTAACCCTAGCCCGAACCCTAACCCTAACCCTTCCCCGAAGCCTGACCCTCAGCCGTCCCCTAATCCTAACCCGTACGCTGACACTAACCCGCGCCCTCACACGTACGCTCCCCCTAGAGCGTTGTCGTACCCTCACCTGGACCCTAAACTGTCCCCGTCCCCTAACGCTAACCCTAGCCCGAACCCTAACCCTAACCCTTCCCCGAAGCCTGACCCTCAGCCGTCCCCTAATCCTAACCCGTACGCTGACACTAACCCGCGCCCTCACACGTACGCTCCCCCTAGAGCGTTGTCGTACCCTCACCTGGACCCTAAACCGTCCCCGTCCCCTAACCCTAACCCTAGCCCGAACCCTAACCCTAACCCTTCCCCGAAGCCTGACCCTCAGCCGTCCCCTAATCCTAACCCGTACGCTGACACTAACCCGCGCCCTCACACGTACGCTCCCCCTAGAGTGTTGTCGTACCCTCACCTGGACCCTAAACCGTCCCCGTCCCCTAACCCTAACCCTAGCCCGAACCCTAACCCTAACCCTTCCCTGAAGCCTGACCCTCAGCCGTCCCCTAATCCTAACCCGTACGCTGACACTAACCCGCGCCCTCACACGTACGCTCCCCCTAGAGCGTTGTCGTACCCTCACCTGGACCCTAAACCGTCCCCGTCCCCTAACCCTAACCCTAGCCCGAAGCCTAACCCTAACCCTTCCCCGAAGCCTGACCCTCAGCCGTCCCCTAATCCTAACCCGTACGCTGACACTAACCCACGCCCTCACACGTGCGCTCCCCCTAGAGCGTTGTCGTACCCTCACCTGGACCCTAAACCGTCCCCGTCCCCTAACCCTAACCCTAGCCCGAAGCCTAACCCTAACCCTTCCCTGAAGCCTGACCCTCAGCCGTCCCCTAATCCTAACCCGTACGCTGACACTAACCTGCGCCCTCACAAGTACGCTCCCCCTAGAGCGTTGTCGTACCCTCACCTGGACCCTAAACCGTCCCCGTCCCCTAACCCTAACCCTAGCCCGAACCCTAACCCTAACCCTTCCCCGAAGCCTGACCCTCAACCGTCCCCTAATCCTAACCCGTACGCTGACAGTAACCCGCGCCCTCACACGTACGCTCCCCCTAGAGCGTTGTCGTACCCTCACCTGGACCCTAAACCGTCCCCGTCCCCTAACCCTAACCCTAGCCCGAAGGCTAACCCTAACCCTTCCCCGAAGCCTGACCCTCAGCCGTCCCCTAATCCTAACCCGTACGCTGACACTAACCCGCGCCCTCACACGTACGCTCCCCCTAGAGCGTTGTCGTACCCTCACCTGGACCCTAAACCGTCCCCGTCCCCTAACCCTAACCCTAGCCCGAACCCTAACCCTAAACCTTCCCCGAAGCCTGACCCTCAGCCGTCCCCTAATCCTAACCCGTACGCTGACACTAACCCGCGTCCTCACACGTACGCTCCCCCTAGAGCGTTGTCGTACCCTCACCTGGACCCTAAACCGTCCCCGTCCCCTAACCCTAACCCTAGCCCGAACCCTAACCCTAACGCTTCCCCGAAGCCTGACCCTCAGCCGTCCCCTAATCCTAACCCGTACGCTGACACTAACCCGCGCCCTCACACGTACGCTCCCCCTAGAGCGTTGTCGTACCCTCACCTGGACCCTAAACCGTCCCCGTCCCCTAACCCTAACCCTAGCCCGAACCCTAACCCTAACCCTTCCCCGAAGCCTGACCCTCAGCCGTCCCCTAATCCTAACCCGTACGCTGACACTAACCTGCGCCCTCACACGTACGCTCCCCCTAGAGCGTTGTCGTACCCTCACCTGGACCCTAAACCGTCCCCGTCCCCTAACCCTAACCCTAGCCCGAAGCCTACCCCTAACCCTTCCCCGAAGCCTGACCCTCAGCCGTCCCCTAATCCTAACCCGTACGCTGACACTAACCCGCGCCCTCACACGTACGCTCCCCCTAGAGCGTTGTCGTACCCTCACCTGGACCCTAAACCGTCCCCGTCCCCTAACCCTAACCCTAGCCCGAACCCTAACCCTAACCCTTCCCCGAAGCCTGACCCTCAGCCGTCCCCTAATCCTAACCCGTACGCTGACACTAACCCGCGCCCTCACACGTACGCTCCCCCTAGAGCGTTGTCGTACCCTCACCTGGACCCTAAACCGTCCCCGTTCCCTAACCCTAATCCTAGCCCGAAGCCTAATCCTAACCCTTCCCCGAAGCCTGACCCTCAGCCGTCCCCTAATCCTAACCCGTACGCTGACACTAACCCGCGCCCTCACACGTACGCTCCCCCTAGAGCGTTGTCGTACCCTCACCTGGACCCTAAACCGTCCCCGTCCCCTAACCCTAACCCTAGCCCGAACCCTAACCCTAACCCTTCCCCGAAGCCTGACCCTCAGCCGTCCCCTAATCCTAACCCGTACGCTGACACTAACCCGCGCCCTCACACGTACGCTCCCCCTAGAGCGTTGTCGTACCCTCACCTGGACCCTAAACCGTCCCCGTCCCCTAACCCTAACCCTAGCCCGAACCCTAACCCTAACCCTTCCCCGAAGCCTGACCCTCAGCCGTCCCCTAATCCTAACCCGTACGCTGACACTAACCCGCGCCCTCACACGTACGCTCCCCCTAGAGCGTTGTCGTACCCTCACCTGGACCCTAAACCGTCCCCGTCCCCTAACCCTAACCCTAGCCCGAACCCTAACCCTAACCCTTCCCCGAAGCCTGACCCTCAGCCGTCCCCTAATCCTAACCCGTACGCTGACACTAACCCGCGCCCTCACACGTACGCTCCCCCTAGAGCGTTGTCGTACCCTCACCTGGACCCTAAACCGTCCCCGTCCCCTAACCCTAACCCTAGCCCGAAGCCTAACCCTAACCCTTCCCCGAAGCCTGACCCTCAGCCGTCCCCTAATCCTAACCCGTACGCTGACACTAACCCGCGCCCTCACACATACGCTCCCCCTAGAGCGTTGTCGTACCCTCACCTGGACCCTGAACCGTCCCCGTCCCCTAACCCTAACCCTAGCCCGAACCCTAACCCTAACACTTCCCCGAAGCCTGACCCTCAGCCGTCCCCTAATCCTAACCCGTACGCTGACACTAACCCGCGCCCTCACACGTACGCTCCCCCTAGAGCGTTGTCGTACCCTCACCTGGACCCTGAACCGTCCCCGTCCCCTAACCCTAACCCTAGCCCGAAGCCTAACCCTAACCCTTCCCCGAAGCCTGACCCTCAGCCGTCCCCTAATCCTAACCTTACGCTGACACTAACCCGCGCCCTCACACGTACGCTCCCCCTAGAGCGTTGTCGTACCCTCACCTGGACCCTGAACCGTTCCCGTCCCCTAACCCTAACCCTAGCCCGAACCCTAATCCTAACCCTTCCCCGAAGCCTGACCCTCAGCCGTCCCCTAATCCTAACCCGTACGCTGACACTAACCCGCGCCCTCACACGTACGCTCCCCCTAGAGCGTTGTCGTACCCTCACCTGGACCCCAAACCGTCCCCGTCCCCTAACCCTAACCCTAGCCCGAACCCTAACCCTAACCCTTCCCCGAAGCCTGACCTTCAGCCGTCCCCTAATCCTAACCCGTACGCTGACACTAACCCGCGCCCTCACACGTACGCTCCCCCTAGAGCGTTGTCGTACCCTCACCTGGACCCTAAACCGTCCCCGTCCCCTAAACCTAACCCTAGCCAGAAGCCTAACCCTAACCCTTCCCCGAGGCCTGACCCTCTGCCGTCCCCTAATCCTAACCCGTACGCTGACACTAACCCGCGCCCTCACACGTACGCTCCCCCTAGAGCGTTGTCGTACCCTCACCTGGACCCTAAACCGTCCCCGTCCCCTAACCCTAACCCTAGCCCGAACCCTAACCCTAACCCTTCCCCGAAGCCTGACCCTCAGCCGTCCCCTAATCCTAACCCGTACGCTGACACTAACCCGCGCCCTCACACGTACGCTCCCCCTAGAGCGTTGTCGTACCCTCACCTGGACCCTAAACCGTTCCCGTCCCCTAACCCTAACCCTAACCCGAACCCTAACCCTAACCCTTCCCCGAAGCCTGACCCTCAGCCGTCCCCTAATCCTAACCCGTACGCTGACACTAACCCGCGCCCTCACACGTACGCTCCCCCTAGAGCGTTGTCGTACCCTCACCTGGACCCTAAACCGTCCCCGTCCCCTAACCCTAACCCTAGCCCGAACCCTAACCCTAACCCTTCCCCGAAGCCTGACCCTCAGCCGTCCCCTAATCCTAACCCGTACGCTGACACTAACCCGCGCCCTCACACGTACGCTCCCCCTAGAGCGTTGTCGTACCCTCACCTGGACCCTAAACCGTCCCCGTCCCCTAACCCTAACCCTAGCCCGAACCCTAACCCTAACCCTTCCCCGAAGCCTGACCCTCAGCCGTCCCCTAATCCTAACCCGTACGCTGACACTAACCCGCGCCCTCACACGTACGCTCCCCCTAGAGCGTTGTCGTACCCTCACCTGGACCCTAAACCGTCCCCGTCCCCTAACCCTAACCCTAGCCCGAACCCTAACCCTAACCCTTCCCCGAAGCCTGACCCTCAGCCGTCCCCTAATCCTAACCCGTACGCTGACACTAACCCGCGCCCTCACACGTACGCTCCCCCTAGAGCGTTGTCGTACCCTCACCTGGACCCTAAACCGTCCCCGTCCCCTAACCCTAACCCTAGCCCGAACCCTAACCCTAACCCTTCCCCGAAGCCTGACCCTCAGCCGTCCCCTAATCCTAACCCGTACGCTGACACTAACCCGCGCCCTCACACGTACGCTCCCCCTAGAGCGTTGTCGTACCCTCACCTGGACCCTAAACCGTCCCCGTCCCCTAACCCTAACCCTAGCCCGAAGCCTAACCCTAACACTTCCCCGAAGCCTGACCCTCAGCCGTCCCCTAATCCTAACCCGTACGCTGACACTAACCCGCGCCCTCACACGTACGCTCCCCCTAGAGCGTTGTCGTACCCTCACCTGGACCCTAAACCGTCCCCGTCCCCGAACCATAACCCTAGCCCGAACCCTAACCCTAACCCTTCCCCGAAGCCTGACCCTCAGCCGTACCCTAATCCTAACCCGTACGCTGACACTAACCCGCACCCTCACACGTACGCTCCCCCTAGAGCATTGTCGTACCCTCACCTGGACCCTAAACCGTCCCCGTCCCCTAACCCTAACCCTAGCCCGAACCCTAACCCTAACCCTTCCCCGAAGCCTGACCCTCAGCCGTCCCCTAATCCTAACCCGTACGCTGACACTAACCCGCGCCCTCACACGTACGCTCCCCCTAGAGCGTTGTCGTACCCTCACCTGGACCCTAAACCGTCCCCGTCCCCTAACCCTAACCCTAGCCCGAACCCTAACCCTAACCCTTCCCCGAAGCCTGACCCTCAGCCGTCCCCTAATCCTAACCCGTACGCTGACACTAACCCGCGCCCTCACACGTACGCTCCCCTTAGAGCATTGTCGTACCCTCACCTGGACCCTAAACCGTCCCCGTCCCCTAACCCTAACCCTAGCCCGAACCCTAACCCTAACCCTTCCCCGAAGCCTGACCCTCAGCCGTCCCCTAATCCTAACCCGTACGCTGACACTAACCCGCGCCCTCACACGTACGCTCCCCCTAGAGCGTTGTCGTACCTTCACCTGGACCCTAAACCGTCCCCGTCCCCTAACCCTAACCCTAGCCCGAACCCTAACCCTAACCCTTCCCCGAAGCCTGACCCTCAGCCGTCCCCTAATCCTAACCCGTACGCTGACACTAACCCGCGCCCTCACACGTACGCTCCCCCTAGAGCGTTGTCGTACCCTCACCTGGACCCTAAACCGTCCCCGTCCCCTAACCCTAACCCTAGCCCGAACCCTAAACCTAACCCTTCCCCGAAGCCTGACCCTCAGCCGTCCCCTAATCCTAACCCGTACGCTGACACTAACCCGCGCCCTCACACGTACGCTCCCCCTAGAGCGTTGTCGTACCCTCACCTGGACCCTAAACCGTCCCCGTCCCCTAACCCTAACCCTCGCCCGAACCCTAACCCTAACCCTTCCCCGAAGCCTGACCCTCAGCCGTCCCCTAATCCTAACCCGTACGCTGACAATAACCCGCGCCCTCACACGTACGCTCCCCCTAGAGCGTTGTCGTACCCTCACCTGGACCCTAAACCGTCCCCGTCCCCTAACCCTAACCCTAGCCCGAACCCTAACCCTAACCCTTCCCCGAAGCCTGACCCTCAGCCGTCCCCTAATCCTAACCCGTACGCTGACACTAACCCGCGCCCTCACACGTACGCTCCCCCTAGAGCGTTGTCGTACCCTCACCTGGACCCTAAACCGTCTCCGTCCCCTAACCCTAACCCTAGCCCGAACCCTAACCCTAACACTTCCCCGAAGCCTGACCCTCAGCCGTCCCCTAATCCTAACCCGTACGCTGACACTAACCCGCGCCCTCACACGTACGCTCCCCCTAGAGCGTTGTCGTACCCTCACCTGGACCCTAAACCGTCTCCGTCCCCTAACCCTAACCCTAGCCCGAACCCTAACCCTAACACTTCCCCGAAGCCTGACCCTCAGCCGTCCCCTAATCCTAACCCGTACGCTGACACTAACCCGCGCCCTCACACGTACGCTCCCCGTAGAGCGTTGTCGTACCCTCACCTGGACCCTAAACCGTCCCCGTCCCCTAACCCTAACCCTAGCCCGAAGCCTAACCCTAACCCTTCCCCGAAGCCTGACCCTCAGCCGTCCCCTAATCCTAACCCGTACGCTGACACTAACCCGCGCCCTCACACGTACGCTCCCCCTAGAGCGTTGTCGTACCCTCACCTGGACCCTAAACCGTCCCCGTCCCCTAACCCGAACCATAGCCCGAACCCTAACCCTAACCCTTCCCCGAAGCCTGACCCTCAGCCGTCCCCTAATCCTAACCCGTACGCTGACACTAACCCGCGCCCTCACACGTACGCTCCCCCTAGAGCGTTGTCGTACCCTCACCTGGACCCTGAACCATCCCCGTCCCCTAACCCTAACCCTAGACCGAACCCTAACCCTAACCCTTCCCCAAAGCCTGACACTCAGCCGTCCCCTAATCCTAACCCGTACGCTGACACTAACCCGCGCCCTCACACGTACGCTCCCCCTAGAGCGTTGTCGTACCCTCACCTGGACCCTGAACCGTCCCCGTCCCCTAACCCTAACCCTAGCCCGAACCCTAACCCTAACCCTTCCCCGAAGCCTGACCCTCAACCGTCCCCTAATCCTAACCCGTACGCTGACACTAACCCGCGCCCTCACACGTACGCTCCCCCTAGAGCGTTGTCGTACCCTCACCTGGACCCTAAACCGTCCCCGTCCCCTAACCCTAACCCTAGCCCGAAGCCTAACCCTAACCCTTCCCCGAAGCCTGACCCTCAGCCGTCCCCTAATCCTAACCCGTATGCTGACACTAACCCGCGTCCTCACACGTACGCTCCCCCTAGAGCGTTGTCGTACCCTCACCTGGACCCTGAACCGTCCCCGTCCCCTAACCCTAACCCTAGCCCGAAGCCTAACCCTAACCCTAACCCTTCCCCGAAGCCTGACCCTCAGCCGTCCCCTAATCCTAACCCGTACGCTGACACTAACCCGCGCCCTCACACGTACGCTCCCCCTAGAGCGTTGTCGTACCCTCACCTGGACCCTAAACCGTCCCCGTCCCCTAACCCTAACCCTAGCCCGAACCCTAACCCTAACCCTTCCCCGAAGCCTGACCCTCAGCCGTCCCCTAATCCTAACCCGTACGCTGACACTAACCCGCGCCCTCACACGTACGCTCCCCCTAGAGCGTTGTCGTACCCTCACCTGGACCCTAAACCGTCCCCGTCCCCTAACCCTAACCCTAGCCCGAACCCTAACCCTAACCCTTCCCCGAAGCCTGACCCTCAGCCGTCCCCTAATCCTAACCCGTACGCTGACACTAACCCGCGCCCTCACACGTACGCTCCCCCTAGAGCGTTGTCGTACCCTCACCTGGACCCTAAACTGTCCCCGTCCCCTAACGCTAACCCTAGCCCGAACCCTAACCCTAACCCTTCCCCGAAGCCTGACCCTCAGCCGTCCCCTAATCCTAACCCGTACGCTGACACTAACCCGCGCCCTCACACGTACGCTCCCCCTAGAGTGTTGTCGTACCCTCACCTGGACCCTAAACCGTCCCCGTCCCCTAACCCTAACCCTAGCCCGAAGCCTAACCCTAACCCTTCCCCGAAGCCTGACCCTCAGCCGTCCCCTAATCCTAACCCGTACGCTGACACTAACCCGCGCCCTCACACGTACGCTCCCCCTAGAGCGTTGTCGTACCCTCACCTGGACCCTAAACCGTCCCCGTCCCCTAACCCTAACCCTAGCCCGAACCCTAACCCTAACCCTTCCCCGAAGCCTGACCCTCAGCCGTCCCCTAATCCTAACCCGTACGCTGACACTAACCCGCGCCCTCACACGTACACTCCCCCTAGAGCGTTGTCGTACCCTCACCTGGACCCTAAACCGTCCCCGTCCCCTAACCCTAACCCTAGCCCGAACCCTAACCCTAACCCTTCCCCGAAGCCTGACCCTCAGCCGTCCCCTAATCCTAACCCGTACGCTGACACTAACCCGCGCCCTCACACGTACGCTCCCCCTAGAGCGTTGTCGTACCCTCACCTGGACCCTAAACCGTCCCCGTCCCCTAACCCTAACCCTAGCCCGAAGCCTAACCCTAACCCTTCCCCGAAGCCTGACCCTCAGCCGTCCCCTAATCCTAACCCGTACGCTGACACTAACCCGCGCCCTCACACGTACGCTCCCCCTAGAGCGTTGTCGTACCCTCACCTGGACCCTAAACCGTCCCCGTCCCCTAACCCTAACCCTAGCCCGAACCCTAAACCTAACCCTTCCCCGAAGCCTGACCCTCAGCCGTCCCCTAATCCTAACCCGTACGCTGACACTAACCCGCGCCCTCACACGTACGCTCCCCCTAGAGCGTTGTCGTACCCTCACCTGGACCCTAAACCGTCCCCGTCCAATAACCCTAACCCTAGCCCGAAGCCTAACCCTAACCCTTCCCCGAAGCCTGACCCTCAGCCGTCCCCTAATCCTAACCCGTACGCTGACACTAACCAGCGCCCTCACATGTACGTTCCCCCTAGAGCGTTGTCGTACCCTCACCTGGACCCTGAACCGTCCCCGTCCCCTAACCCTAACCCTAGCCCGAACCCTAACCCTAACCCTTCCCTGAAGCCTGACCCTCAGCCGTCCCCTAATCCTAACCCGTACGCTGACACTAACCCGCGCCCTCACACGTACGCTCCCCCTAGAGCGTTGTCGTACCCTCACTTGGACCCTAAACCGTCCCCGTCCCCTAACCCTAACCCTAGCCCGAAGCCTAACCCTAACCCTTCCCCGAAGCCTGACCCTCAGCCGTCCCCTAATCCTAACCCGTACGCTGACACTAACCCGCGCCCTCACACGTACGCTCCCCCTAGAGCGTTGTCGTACCCTCACCTGGACCCTAAACCGTCCCCGTCCCCTAACCCTAACCCTAGCCCGAACCCTAACCCTAACCCTTCCCCGAAGCCTGACCCTCAACCGTCCCCTAATCCTAACCCGTACGCTGACACTAACCCGCGCCCTCACACGTACGCTCCCCCTAGAGCGTTGTCGTACCCTCACCTGGACCCTAAACCGTCCCCGTCCCCTAACCCTAACCCTAGCCCGAAGCCTAACCCTAACCCTTCCCCGAAGCCTGACCCTCAGACGTCCCCTAATCCTAACCCGTATGCTGACACTAACCCGCGTCCTCACACGTACGCTCCCCCTAGAGCGTTGTCGTACCCTTACCTGGACCCTGAACCGTCCCCGTCCCCTAACCCTAACCCTAGCCCGAAGCCTAACCCTAACCCTAACCCTTCCCCGAAGCCTGACCCTCAGCCGTCCCCTAATCCTAACCCGTACGCTGACACTAACCTGCGCCCTCACACGTACGCTCCCCCTAGAGCGTTGTCGTACCCTAACCTGGACCCTAAACCGTCCCCGTCCCCTAACCCTAACCCTAGCCCGAACCCTAACCCTAACCCTTCCCCGAAGCCTGACCCTCAGCCGTCCCCTAATCCTAACCCGTACGCTGACACTAACCCGCGCCCTCACACGTACGCTCCCCCTAGAGCGTTGTCGTACCCTCACCTGGACCCTAAACCGTCCCCGTCCCCTAACCCTAACCCTAGCCCGAAGCCTAACCCTAACCCTTCCCCGAAGCCTGACCCTCAGCCGTCCCCTAATCCTAACCCGTACGCTGACACTAACCCGCGCCCTCACACGTACGCTCCCCCTAGAGTGTTGTCGTACCCTCACCTGGACCCTAAACCGTCCCCGTCCCCTAACCCTAACCCTAGCCCGAACCCTAACCCTAACCCTTCCCCGAAGCCTGACCCTCAGCCGTCCCCTAATCCTAACCCGTACGCTGACACTAACCCGCGCCCTCACACGTACGCTCCCCCTAGAGCGTTGTCGTACCCTCACCTGGACCCTGAACCATCCCCGTCCCCTAACCCTAACCCTAGACCGAACCCTAACCCTAACCCTTCCCCAAAGCCTGACACTCAGCCGTCCCCTAATCCTAACCCGTACGCTGACACTAACCCGCGCCCTCACACGTACGCTCCCCCTAGAGCGTTGTCGTACCCTCACCTGGACCCTGAACCGTCCCCGTCCCCTAACCCTAACCCTAGCCCGAACCCTAACCCTAACCCTTCCCCGAAGCCTGACCCTCAACCGTCCCCTAATCCTAACCCGTACGCTGACACTAACCCGCGCCCTCACACGTACGCTCCCCCTAGAGCGTTGTCGTACCCTCACCTGGACCCTAAACCGTCCCCGTCCCCTAACCCTAACCCTAGCCCGAACCCTAACCCTAACCCTTCCCCGAAGCCTGACCCTCAGCCGTCCCCTAATCCTAACCCGTACGCTGACACTAACCCGCGCCCTCACACGTACGCTCCCCCTAGAGCGTTGTCGTACCCTCACCTGGACCCTAAACTCTCCCCGTCCCCTAACGCTAACCCTAGCCCGAACCCTAACCCTAACCCTTCCCCGAAGCCTGACCCTCAGCCGTCCCCTAATCCTAACCCGTACGCTGACACTAACCCGCGCCCTCACACGTACGCTCCCCCTAGAGCGTTGTCGTACCCTCACCTGGACCCTAAACCGTCCCCGTCCCCTAACCCTAACCCTAGCCCGAACCCTAACCCTAACCCTTCCCCGAAGCCTGACCCTCAGCCGTCCCCTAATCCTAACCCGTACGCTGACACTAACCCGCGCCCTCACACGTACGCTCCCCCTAGAGTGTTGTCGTACCCTCACCTGGACCCTAAACCGTCCCCGTCCCCTAACCCTAACCCTAGCCCGAACCCTAACCCTAACCCTTCCCCGAAGCCTGACCCTCAGCCGTCCCCTAATCCTAACCCGTACGCTGACACTAACCCGCGCCCTCACACGTACGCTCCCCCTAGAGCGTTGTCGTACCCTCACCTGGACCCTAAACCGTCCCCGTCCCCTAACCCTAACCCTAGCCCGAAGCCTAACCCTAACCCTTCCCCGAAGCCTGACCCTCAGCCGTCCCCTAATCCTAACCCGTACGCTGACACTAACCCACGCCCTCACACGTGCGCTCCCCCTAGAGCGTTGTCGTACCCTCACCTGGACCCTAAACCGTCCCCGTCCCCTAACCCTAACCCTAGCCCGAAGCCTAACCCTAACCCTTCACTGAAGCCTGACCCTCAGCCGTCCCCTAATCCTAACCCGTACGCTGACACTAACCTGCGCCCTCACAAGTACGCTCCCCCTAGAGCGTTGTCGTACCCTCACCTGGACCCTAAACCGTCCCCGTCCCCTAACCCTAACCCTAGCCCGAAGCCTAACCCTAACCCTTCCCCGAAGCCTGACCCTCAGCCGTCCCCTAATCCTAACCCGTACGCTGACACTAACCCGCGCCCTCACACGTACGCTCCCCCTAGAGCGTTGTCGTACCCTCACCTGGACCCTAAACCGTCCCCGTCCCCTAACCCTAACCCTAGCCCGAACCCTAAACCTAACCCTTCCCCGAAGCCTGACTCTCAGCCGTCCCCTAATCCTAACCCGTACGCTGACACTAACCCGCGCCCTCACACGTACGCTCCCCCTAGAGCGTTGTCGTACCCTCACCTGGACCCTAAACCGTCCCCGTCCCCTAACCCTAACCCTAGCCCGAACCCTAACCCTAACCCTTCCCCGAAGCCTGACCCTCAGCCGTCCCCTAATCCTAACCCGTACGCTGACACTAACCCGCGCCCTCACACGTACGCTCCCCCTAGAGCGTTGTCGTACCCTCACCTGGACCCTAAACCGTCCCCGTCCCCTAACCCTAACCCTAGCCCGAACCCTAACCCTAACCCTTCCCCGAAGCCTGACCCTCAACCGTCCCCTAATCCTAACCCGTACGCTGACAGTAACCCGCGCCCTCACACGTACGCTCCCCCTAGAGCGTTGTCGTACCCTCACCTGGACCCTAAACCGTCCCCGTCCCCTAACCCTAACCCTAGCCCGAAGGCTAACCCTAACACTTCCCCGAAGCCTGACCCTCAGCCGTCCCCTAATCCTAACCCGTACGCTGACACTAACCCGCGCCCTCACACGTACGCTCCCCCTAGAGCGTTGTCGTACCCTCACCTGGACCCTAAACCGTCCCCGTCCCCTAACCCTAACCCTAGCCCGAAGCCTAACCCTAAACCTTCCCCGAAGCCTGACCCTCAGCCGTCCCCTAATCCTAACCCGTACGCTGACACTAACCCGCGTCCTCACACGTACGCTCCCCCTAGAGCGTTGTCGTA
Source organism: Globicephala melas (assembly GCF_963455315.2). Taxonomy (NCBI): domain Eukaryota; kingdom Metazoa; phylum Chordata; class Mammalia; order Artiodactyla; family Delphinidae; genus Globicephala; species Globicephala melas. The sequence continues at coordinate 303,593 of NW_027207429.1, read as the reverse complement.
CCCTCACCTGGACCCTAAACCGTCCCCGTCCCCTAACCCTAACCCTAGCCCGAATCCTAACCCTAACGCTTCCCCGAAGCCTGACCCTCAGCCGTCCCCTAATCCTAACCCGTACGCTGACACTAACCCGCGCCCTCACACGTACGCTCCCCCTAGAGCGTTGTCGTACCCTCACCTGGACCCTAAACCGTCCCCGTCCCCTAACCCTAACCCTAGCCCGAAGCCTAACCCTAACCCTTCCCCGAAGCCTGACCCTCAGCCGTCCCCTAATCCTAACCCGTACGCTGACACTAACCTGCGCCCTCACACGTACGCTCCCCCTAGAGCGTTGTCGTACCCTCACCTGGACCCTAAACCGTCCCCGTCCCCTAACCCTAACCCTAGCCCGAAGCCTACCCCTAACCCTTCCCCGAAGCCTGACCCTCAGCCGTCCCCTAATCCTAACCCGTACGCTGACACTAACCCGCGCCCTCACACGTACGCTCCCCCTAGAGCGTTGTCGTACCCTCACCTGGACCCTAAACCGTCCCCGTCCCCTAACCCTAACCCTAGCCCGAACCCTAACCCTAACCCTTCCCCGAAGCCTGACCCTCAGCCGTCCCCTAATCCTAACCCGTACGCTGACACTAACCCGCGCCCTCACACGTACGCTCCCCCTAGAGCGTTGTCGTACCCTCACCTGGACCCTAAACCGTCCCCGTCCCCTAACCCTAATCCTAGCCCGAACCCTAATCCTAACCCTTCCCCGAAGCCTGACCCTCAGCCGTCCCCTAATCCTAACCCGTACGCTGACACTAACCCGCGCCCTCACACGTACGCTCCCCCTAGAGCGTTGTCGTACCCTCACCTGGACCCTAAACCGTCCCCGTCCCCTAACCCTAACCCTAGCCCGAACCCTAACCCTAACCCTTCCCCGAAGCCTGACCCTCAGCCGTCCCCTAATCCTAACCCGTACGCTGACACTAACCCGCGCCCTCACACGTACGCTCCCCCTAGAGCGTTGTCGTACCCTCACCTGGACCCTAAACCGTCCCCGTCCCCTAACCCTAACCCTAGCCCGAAGCCTAACCCTAACCCTTCCCCGAAGCCTGACCCTCAGCCGTCCCCTAATCCTAACCCGTACGCTGACACTAACCCGCGCCCTCACACGTACGCTCCCCCTAGAGCGTTGTCGTACCCTCACCTGGACCCTAAACCGTCCCCGTCCCCTAACCCTAACCCTAGCCCGAAGCCTAACCCTAACCCTTCCCCGAAGCCTGACCCTCAGCCGTCCCCTAATCCTAACCCGTACGCTGACACTAACCCGCGCCCTCACACGTACGCTCCCCCTAGAGCGTTGTCGTACCCTCACCTGGACCCTAAACCGTCCCCGTCCCCTAACCCTAACCCTAGCCCGAACCCTAACCCTAACCCTTCCCCGAAGCCTGACCCTCAGCCGTCCCCTAATCCTAACCCGTACGCTGACACTAACCCGCGCCCTCACACGTACGCTCCCCCTAGAGCGTTGTCGTACCCTCACCTGGACCCTAAACCGTCCCCGTCCCCTAACCCTAACCCTAGCCCGAACCCTAACCCTAACCCTTCCCCGAAGCCTGACCCTCAGCCGTCCCCTAATCCTAACCCGTACGCTGACACTAACCCGCGCCCTCACACGTACGCTCCCCCTAGAGCGTTGTCGTACCCTCACCTGGACCCTAAACCGTCCCCGTCCCCTAACCCTAACCCTAGCCCGAACCCTAACCCTAACCCTTCCCCAAAGCCTGACCCTCAGCCGTCCCCTAATCCTAACCCGTACGCTGACACTAACCCGCGCCCTCACACGTACGCTCCCCCTAGAGCGTTGTCGTACCCTCACCTGGACCCTAAACCGTCCCCGTCCCCTAACCCTAATCCTAGCCCGAAGCCTAATCCTAACCCTTCCCCGAAGCCTGACCCTCAGCCGTCCCCTAATCCTAACCCGTACGCTGACACTAACCCGCGCCCTCACACGTACGCTCCCCCTAGAGCGTTGTCGTACCCTCACCTGGACCCTAAACCGTCCCCGTCCCCTAACCCTAACCCTAGCCCGAAGCCTAACCCTAACCCTTCCCCGAAGCCTGACCCTCAGCCGTCCCCTAATCCTAACCCGTACGCTGACACTAACCCGCGCCCTCACACGTACGCTCCCCCTAGAGCGTTGTCGTACCCTCACCTGGACCCTAAACCGTCCCCGTCCCCTAACCCTAACCCTAGCCCGAAGCCTAACCCTAACCCTTCCCCGAAGCCTGACCCTCAGCCGTCCCCTAATCCTAACCCGTACGCTGACACTAACCCGCGCCCTCACACGTACGCTCCCCCTAGAGCGTTGTCGTACCCTCACCTGGACCCTAAACCGTCCCCGTCCCCTAACCCTAACCCTAGCCCGAAGCCTAACCCTAACCCTTCCCCGAAGCCTGACCCTCAGCCGTCCCCTAATCCTAAACCGTACGCTGACAGTAACCCGCGCCCTCACACGTACGCTCCCCCTAGAGCGTTGTCGTACCCTCACCTGGACCCTAAACCGTCCCCGTCCCCTAACCCTAACCCTAGCCCGAAACCTAACCCTAACCCTTCCCCGAAGCCTGACCCTCAGCCGTCCCCTAATCCTAACCCGTACGGTGACACTAACCCGCGCCCTCACACGTACGCTCCCCCTAGAGCGTTGTCGTACCCTCACCTGGACCCTAAACTGTCCCCGTCCCCTAACCCTAACCCTAGCCCGAACCCTAACCCTAACCCTTCCCCGAAGCCTGACCCTCAGCCGTCCCCTAATCCTAACCCGTACGCTGACACTAACCCGCGCCCTCACACGTACGCTCCCCCTAGAGCGTTGTCGTACCCTCACCTGGACCCTAAACCGTCCCCGTCCCCTAACCCTAACCCTAGCCCGAAGCCTAACCCTAACCCTTCCCCGAAGCCTGACCCTCAGCCGTCCCCTAATCCTAACCCGTACGGTGACACTAACCCGCGCCCTCACACGTACGCTCCCCCTAGAGCGTTGTCGTACACTCACCTGGACCCTAAACTGTCCCCGTCCCCTAACCCTAACCCTAGCCCGAACCCTAACCCTAACCCTTCCCCGAAGCCTGACCCTCAGCCGTCCACTAATCCTAACCCGTACGCTGACACTAACCCGCGCCCTCACACGTACGCTCCCCCTAGAGCGTTGTCGTACCCTCACCTGGACCCTAAACCGTCCCCGTCCCCTAACCCTAACCCTAGCCCGAACCCTAACCCTAACCCTTCCCCGAAGCCTGACCCTCAGCCGTCCCCTAATCCTAACCCGTACGCTGACACTAACCCGCGCCCTCACACGTACGCTCCCCCTAGAGCATTGTCGTACCCCCACCTGGACCCTAAACCGTCCCCGTCCCCTAACCCTAACCCTAGCCCGAACCCTAACCCTACCCTTCCCCGAAGCCTGACCCTCAGCCGTCCCCTAATCCTAACCCGTACGCCGACACTATCCCGCGCCCTCACACGTACGCTCCCCCTAGAGCGTTGTCGTACCCTCACCTGGACCCTAAACCGTCCCCGTCCCCTAACCCTAACCCTAGCCCGAAGCCTAACCCTAA